>NC_056747.1:224448836-224478836 GCF_019279795.1 Protopterus annectens | reverse complement strand
TTGGGGGGGGGTTGCTATATCACTATGGTAACCAAATGGCAAGCCACATGCATACGCTGGTGAAGGCATTCAACTGAGTATGTAGATGAGACATTGGTAAGTTACAAATTCTTGGAGGAGGAGCTGCTGCAACTTACAGAATCCTTAAATAACCCTCAGTTACAAGCAAGGTCATCTAACCAGGCAGGCAGTTCTAGAAGTATTGTACCATTTATAGCTTTATTCACAGTTTTCCCCTCATGTCCACAGTTTTTTCCTCTCATCTGAGTTGTTTCACATTTCTCTTATGTTCAATAAATTGTTTTGGTAGGTGCAGTGCATCTTTAGATCCTGAATAAATGTTTATATATTACTTGGTGACAATTTAGTTCAGACACACAAACTTTTCTAGACTAAACAAGATTCAAAGAAAGGAGGATGTCTGTGCAATAAAGCTGGAAGCAACCATGGAAGTAACATGAGAAAATACTTCCTCAGTGAGAGTGGGGTGAGCAAGCTGCTGAGATTACTCACATAAATGGTGAGGATGCATCTGTTTGTGGGTGGAATATCTGAAACAGCAAGGGATGTTCACAAGGGAGTGTAGGTGTGTGGGGGCTTTGGTTGAAATAATACCAATTGATGAAAATTTAAGGAAAATTAGTAAACTTTGTGGGCCAAGCGGTCTGCATTAGTTATCCGCATCTGCACCTATAGATATATATATATATATAGATATAGATATATATATATATATATATATATATATATATATATATATATATATATATATATATAGATAGATATATATATATATATATATATATATATATTTACAAAGAAACACCACATTTTTAATAGTATGCATCTCAGACTTAACTCAGTAAATGAAATAACTGATAATGATTATCTTCTAAATATATAAAGTTGTAACTGCTTAGGAAAATGTGCTCTATGCTTTTGCAGTACTTTTGTTGATACCTGGAACAGACAGTATTAACAAATCACCTATCCTAGGCTTGTATGTTAGAATACTGTTTTCTGACAGGCTTTAGGGATGGCAGTACAAGTAAACAGATGGATACTACACAGAATAGACTGCATATTTATTTGCTCATTTACTTATTTTGTAATTACACAAGTTTGCACTTGGCTTCATTCACATAAACCAGATTATCTGAATGTCACAGAATGAAGTTCAAGTGCAGTATAGTTTGAGCCAATGTGCAAATAAACTTATGGATATTAATATACAAGTAGTATGTTCTCAGAAGTACTTCCGCGGTGGTGCAGCGGTAGTGTTGTTGCCTCACAGCAAGAGGTTCTCCCGTTCGATTCTCGGCTGGAGTGTGGAGAGTGCCTTCTGTGTGGAGTCTGCATGTCCTCCCCGCGGTTCGGTGGTCATTCGAAAGACATGCGTAAATGGGTGTGCCTTCGTTGAAGGTTGAACATCGAGCTGGCACCTCTGCGTTCGTCAAAATCTACTGCCAATCATTAGCGGACCGGAGGTTCCGCTGTGGCGCCCCCTAACTGGGAAAGGCTGAAAGACAACAACATGCTCTCAGAAGTAACAAAAGAGTAACCATAAAAAAAAAAAAAATCCAAGCTTAAACATTACTTGGCCATGATGATGTACAGAGACTTATATGCATGTTGTTCTAATCATGCTCAGTTATGAAAACATAGCCACAGTACTTAAAAGAATGATTAACCATGCTATGAATGAAAAATAGAATCTTATTACACCCCCACATTTAATCACTTTTATTAATGCTGTATAAAGCATGATTACAAAAGCCAATGTAGCGTTTTTCCCAACCTGCTGATATAAAGTAAACATATCTTTTGATGTAAATTTTTATACACTGAATAATATTTCCATTTTTGTGACTCTCCTGTGCTGATATTAGCAAAATAAATTCAGCAACAACAGTGAATGATTGAAATTCCATGTTAATATAAGGCTGAGATCATTTACAACAGCACCTAGAAAGTATTATAGCTAGATTATGAAACAAAAGTAGTATAAAATGTAGATATATGCATTATTATTGCAATCAGTAGTCATTGTAGTAATCATTAACAATTAAAAATGTAATTGATAAAATATTTCAGAGAATTCTAAACTGTCACATTTTCTTTCATGAAGTCATTTATTTTATGATGCCTGGTTTATCCTATGGATGTTGTGTGTGTGTGTTTGGGGGTGGTGGGCCTAGCCTAGCAAATAATGAATGTAAAATGGAGAAAGTCCTAAATGGGATGCCAGTGCATTCCAGTGCACTCAAACATGTATCACACACTTATAGGTAATTGAAAGGATTGGAAATTCACCTGTCAATGTATGTTTCAGATGTGTGAAGAAACCAGAGACAAGTGAAAATCCACAGACAATGGAGTAACAAAGACAGGACATGTAGATGTCGTTTATGGAGAACTCCAGCTAGGACCTGGACCTTAGAACTGACTTCAAAATACTGAACCGATTAATCTGGTTCACCACATGGAAGTGAAACAAAATCTTTGATAAAGGTCTACAGCTCTGAATCCCCCAGGCACTAACTTTTTGCCTCAGTAAACCACTAACTCCATTTCACCACAACTTGGGCATTGGCTGCCTCTTTTATACCCCTGTCGCACTGACGTCAGGAAGAAGCAACAGCAACCGACGCCGGACCAAGACTTTGGAACTCGGGCCGACTGCGGGACCGCCTGATGGCAGATAACCCAAGTGTGATGACTGCAGCAGTGTAACACAGTGAACATCTTGGAATTTAAGGATGACAACCCCTCCAAAAGTAGTCATGCTATTCTTGGATTCACTACAAAACACCAACTGACAAGATGCGAAAGAACCACATCACTGAATGCAAATGCCCACAATACCAAAGGGGAAAAATTTAAGCATTTTTTGGAAGGGAGGCAAACTCCTGTATACCCCACAAACTTATATATATACCAACTGTACCATCGCACAAAACACAAAGACAAAAGAACTCTCTCTGGAAATAGTAATCACTACTAGCAAACACTCAGAAACTGCACCAACAGTGACTTCTTATGGAAAGACCCTACACATAGGCAATCACACACAACATTAAAACACATGAAAATCATCAGAAAAATTAGCAGACTACTTATACCTAAAAACAAAACTCATATGTTGTGGCGACATTCACCCTAACCCAAGCCCACTAAAACTAAACACTCCAAACCCCAACCTGAATAATGCCCTGCTCCACAGAGAGAAAAACCCACTCCTCATTATTAATCTTAATGTAAGGAGTATCCTTAAAATCCATGACCTCCATGCCCTACTAACCTTATATAATCCAGAAATTATCATACTGAATGAGACTTTGCTAAAACCACACATCTACGATAAAGAAATTACAGCACCAGGGTACAACATCATTCGTACTGACAGAATAGGTAAAAGGGGTGGGAGGGGGGTTGCCATACTATTTAAAAATCACCTCATACTAGAACTAGACATCTCAACCACTGACCTCAAAAACGTCGAGCTCACCCTCACTAAATTAAAATTAACCCCCCAAAAAAATATCAACATTATAGACTGTTATATCCCCCCCCCAGGCAACAATATTACCATCATGGAAAACCTACTAGAATGGAAATCAAACTCCCTACCCCAAGAAAACATCTTACTAGGTGACCTTAATATAGATTGGCTCAACTGCTCCAGTCAACACCCACTCTCCCACATTAACCTACATGGATTAACCCAAATTACTACATCTACAACTAGAACTGACAAAAGAACCAAACATCAATCTATACTGGACTGGATACTTGTATCCTATCCTTCCCTCATATCCCTAGCTGGATGTCTGCCTGACACCCTCAGCGATCACCAACCAACATTTCTAGTAAGATGTAAAAAGTACAGTTTTGTACCTACCATAAATGTAGATGTTCGAGGTACCCATTGCTGCAGTCCTTACTATTGGGTGTAGTCCGCTGTCCAGTCAGCCCGAATACCAGAGTATATGGCTGACGTCGGTCAGGGCGCATTAGACTGACGTCAGTACGTCAGGGTACTAATGCGCATGACCGACGTCATATCCTCAGTCTTTTCTTGCCCCAGATGTCAGAAGACCCTAAAAAGACAAGGCCCAAAATACCTGCACCAAAAATATGTACAATATATACAAGAATATATACAAAAATATCAGCATGTAACCTCACGTACACAACCACCCCTAAACACAGAGGGGAAGGAGGGAGGGTAAAGTGGACTGCAGCAATGGGTACCTCGAACATCTACATTTATGGTAGGTACAAAACTGTACTATGTTCTTCGTTCCCCATTGCTGCAGTCCTTACTATTGGGTAGAATCCCAAAGCAGAGGTAAGGGAGGCTGGCAAATCATAAAGAAGCAGGAGCTGACAACATGCCTTGCAAAACAGCTGTGGCAAAACCAGCCCTAGACTTAGAGTAGATAGGAAGGTGATAATGCTTAGAGAAAGTATGCACTGAACTCCAAGTAGCTGCTTCCAAAATATCCTTAGTTGCCACCCCTTAGAAATGCTGTTGAAGTGGCAGTAGCCCTAGTGGAATGAGGCCTAATCCCAGCTGGAATCTCCTTGCCATGATGGGAATAACAAAATGCAATGCAAAAGCCAATCCACCTAGAAATAGTTTGTTTTGACACAGGCTTGCCCTCTTGAACTCAAAGCAAAAGAAACAAACAACTGCTGAGACTGCCTAAAATCCTTAGTCCTGCTTAAATAATAACGCAATTGCCTGTGTACATCTAAAGTGTGCAAAATCTTTCCCTTTATTTTGGGCGTCTGCATAAAAAGTAGGCAAATGAATAGTTTGGTTTAAAGCCACACTAGAAACCACCTTAGGCATAAAGGAAGGATTAGTACGTAATGATACCCTATCCTTATGGAAAATCAAAAGGGCTCTACTGCCATAAGGGCCTGCAACTCAGACACCCTTCTTGCAGAAGTAATAGCCAACAGAAAAGCAGTCTTCCATGACAAGTATTTCAATTCAGCAGTAGCCTCAGGCTCAAAAGGTTGTAGAGTAAGTTTTTCCAACACAAAATTGAGATCCCAAGCAGGAGTAGGAGCTCTTGGGGGTCTTATATTCTTTGCCCTCTAAGAAACTGCTTGAACAAAGGATGCGAAAACAATGGTGGGTCACAATCATAGTGAGCTGAAATTGCTGCAGCATGAATCTTAATGGAAGAGAAGGACAAACCTTTGTCCAATAACTCAGTAAGATATTGAAGAGCCACACTCAAATTAGGCTCAGAAATCTCCAAATTCTTTGCTGTACTCCAAAATAAAAATCTCTTCCATTTTTCGTACACTTTCCTTGTACTAGGTCTTCTAGCTTCCATAATCACATTTAAAACTTGTTGAGGAAGTTGAGACCTGCTGTGTTTCAACACAGAATATGCCAGGCTGTTAGATGAAGAGAGTGAAGCTTGACATTGAGCAGATGACCGTCCTTCTGAGATAACAGATGAGGAATCAGAGGTAAAGGCCATGGAGGCTTCTTTACCAGACTCCGTAGTAGTGGATACCAGTGTTGCCGAGGCCAATCTGGAGCTATCAAAATCATCCTTGGCCTGTCTTGTCTGACCTTTAATAGTACCTTTGGAAGAAGAGGCAGAGGTGGAAAGGCATACACATGAAGGTTTTTCCAACTGAAAGACAGAGCATCCACTTTCCAAGCTGTGTGATGAAACCCTTTTGTGCAATACTTTGGCAGCTGATGGTTTAGTGGAGAAGCGAACAGATCTATGTCTGGAGTTCCCCATGACACTGTCAATTTCTGAAATACATGAAGATCCAGTTTCCACTCGTGGGGATCCATGATTTGTCTGCTTAACACATCTGCTAAGGAGTTCTGTGCTCCGGCAGAAACCTTGCCTGAAGAGTTAGTTGCAAGCTTAGCGCAGTCTCCCATAAAATCATTGCTTGCCTGCATAGAGGATAAGAATGTGTTCCCCTTGCTTGTTGATGTACCACATGACAGTTGTGTTGTCTGTTAGAATCAACACCTGCCCTGGAAGAAGTAACTCCTTGAAAGCCATTAATGCAAACTGGACTGCTAACATCTCCTTCATGTTGATATGTAGATGCTGTAGTCTGGCAGGCCACTTGTCTTGTATCCACTTTCCATTTAGATGAGCTCCCCAAGCAATGTCCGAGGCATCTGTCGTTAAAATCTGACTCGCCTCTGGCCGGGTCACAGAGAGTCCCTTGTTTAGGTGACATTCCTGAGCCCACCACAAAAATTCTTTTTGAAGGCAAGGTATTATTTGAATGACAGTGTCCAAATCCTGGCAGTGCTGTGTCCATACATTTTTGAGATACCATTGTAGCTTCCTCATATGCAGTTTGGCATTGGGAAGCACCAGAATACAAGATGCCATGAACCCTAATGCTTGAAGGACTGTCCTTGCAGTCAGCACGGACTGATGAGATAGTTGATGGAAGTAAAGTGATAGACTCTTTTGTTTGTCCGGGGTTAAAAGGCCAACTGGGCTGCTGTATTCAGTCTCACACCGACAAAGCACATGTGTTGAGAGGGTACTAGACTGGACTTTTTATCGCTCACAGAATACCCTAGGCATCTTAGCACTGCTATAACATATTCCAGATGCTGTAGAAGGTCTTCCTTTTCTTGAGCCAGAATCAGGCAGTCGTCCAAGTAAGGATAGATTTGAATTCCTTGCAGCCTGAAGTAAGCTATCACTGGAGCCAGAACCTTTGTGAATACTCTGGGCGCAGTAGATAAGCCAAAGGGCAATGCAGAGAACTGATAATGAGAATTTCCAGCTCGAAACCGCAGATACTTCCTGCAACTTAGCCTTATAGGCACATGAAGGTAAGCTTCCTTGAGATCTAAAGTTACCATCCAGTGATCTTTGCCCAGCAGAGGTAAAAGCTGTTGTAACGTCAACATCTTGAACTTGGGAATGTCCAGATAAGTGTTGAGGAGAGATAAATCCAAAATTGGTCTCCACGTGTTCCCCTTCTTTGGTACTAGGAACAGGAGAATAAAATCCTAGGCCCCTTTCTGATATAGGAACTGGCTGAATGGCCCCCATCTGGAGTAACTGAGAAATTTGCTTGTGAGCCTCTTTTCTTTGTGGAGGAGGAACGTCTGGCATGCCTTTGAAAGGAGGCATTGTATGGAAATAAAACCTGTAACCGTGGTGAATGATATCCAACACCCATCTGTCTTGAGTAATTAAATCCCAATTTTCTTTGAAAAGAGACAGTCTTCCTCCCAAAGGAGCTACCAGACGAGAATCTACTGGCAGCTGAAAGGGCAGGTCATTGGGTCTGTTTACGAAAGGACTGACCCCTGCCCTCACCAGAAGTCTGAGCAGGTGAACTCCCTGTTCTAGGCCTAAAAGAACCTTGAGCTCTGCCCCTACCATGTCTAGACCTACCCCTAGACTGGGAATCATAAGCAGGATATGTCCACCCCTTAGCAGGCCAATTTCTACTAAACTTCGGTGGCTGCACCTGCAAAAAGTCTTTAACAGTTTGCATAGACTTAGCTTTGTCCTCCATTTTCTTTAAAACTGCTTCCACAGGCAACCAAACAACACATCAGACTGTAAAGGAGCATCCAAAATCCTTGTCTTAACATGCTCAGCTAAATTCTGATCCCTCAACCAGGCATGCCTGCGAAGAACAGAACTAGTGGCAGCCACCCTCGAGGAGGCCTGTACAGCATCAAAACCACATTGCAAAGAATGCTTACCCACTTGTTCAGACACATGAACCAAATCCAGCAACTCTTTACACTCAATACCTTCCGCCAAATCATCCACCTTAGATTTCAATTGTGAAAGGAGATAATTTTGATATTTTAGCATGTGAAACTGACAATTCAACGCTCTCATGGCTAGAGTGGAAGAAGTATACACTTTCTTTCCCCACCTATCCAAAGCCCTTGCCTCTTTATCAGTGGGAACAGGATTTTTAACCACAGAGGCCTTAACACCTTTAGGCCCCTGAGAAACAGTTTCTGGGTCCGCCCTAGGACTTTTAAACAAATACTTATGAGCTTCAGGCACCCTATAGTACCTATCGGGTTTAACAGGAGCAGGAGGCAAAGAGTCAGGGTTCAGGGAAGCCTCTGCAAACACATCTTCCACCACATTCAACACAGGAGGTATAGCTAAGGGCCTATGCTGGGGTAAAAACAAGAATTCCCTAAGCCTTTTCCTGGAATCAGAGTAATCCTGGCCTTCCCATTTAAAGTGCTCCCTCATGGAATGTAGAGTCTCTGAAAATGAGAAATCCTCAGGAGGAGAAGCTGTAGGAGTGGAATCATCCACATCAGAATCAGAATAAGGAGGATACTCCTGCAAATCTTCCACAGAAGACTCAGAAGCCTCTGAACACTGTTTAAAAGTATCAAACTCCGGTTCCACCCTGGGCCTCTTATCAGGAGGGGGCATAGAACCTCTAATCATAGTAATCAAATCTTCTGCCATTTTAAGCATATGTTTCTTAGGTACAGAACCCGAAATGCTAGGAGAAGCCCCCACTGAAGCTGAACTTGGCCTACCTCTCAAAGAAGTTTTGGCAACAGAAGGAGGCTCTAACTACCTTGGGAAGAGGGAGAACAGTTACCTGAGAAGCCCCCTCAGCCTGGCCTACCTCCTGAGAAGGCACATCCTGTAACAGTAAAGTCTCTGCCTGAGACTCCAAAGAAACTCCTGGCAAAACCTCTGGCTCCACTGAGCCTTCTAAAGAACCGACATCCGGGACTGCCGGTTCATCAACCCTAGGCTTCGCTGTTTTGTCCTTGCGCTTCTTGGACGAAGCGGGCGTCGGAGCATCCGACGGCATTTTATAATTGCAACGCTTCCCAAACACTAACCTGGCACAGTCTAACCGTCTCTTAATAGTGCGTTTGTTAAACCTAGCACAAGAGCGGCATCCAACAAAGTCGTGCTCAGGCCCTAAACAAGGTATACACAAGGTATGGTAATCCCTATGAGGTATCTGTTTCCCACAAGAAATACAGTTATTCACTTTTTCTGACATCCGGTTAAATACTGAGGCAAGAAAAACCAAAATGTTCAACGGGTACTTAGCCAACTCTGATTCGGTCTGAAACTCCGGTTTCGGAAATATTTCAGAACGCCAACCTGCACTCGCAAAACTGCTTCTGCATCGGACCATGCGGCAAAAAAGACTGAGGATATGACGTCGGTCATGCGCATTAGTACCCTGACGTACTGACGTCAGTCTAATGCGCCCTGACCGACGTCAGCCATATACTCTGGTATTCGGGCCGACTGGACAGCGGACTACACCCAATAGTAAGGACTGCAGCAATGGGGAACGAAGAACATCACCCCAAATGACCCAGGTAACAGTACGAGAAATTTGAAATAAAAAACATTTTAACCTTAACTTTAACACGGACCTAAAAAGCTGTAACTGGACCCCTTTGAAAAAAGTAACACTGGACAACGCAGTCTCATACTTTAACACAACCTTCATAAATATACTTAACCATCATGCCCCCCCAGAACCACTAGAATTAAAACTAAATATGCACCCTGGCTAATTAAAGACACAAAAGCATTACTCAAAAATAGGAAAAAAGCCTGATCACAATTTCATAAGAGTAAAACACAAATAGACAAAACAAAACTACCTTGAGCTATGCAACAAGGCCAAAAAAATTATTAAAACAGATAAAATCTCCTAGCTAGTGTCTTTCGCTTTTCCCAGTTAGGGGTCGCCAGAGCAGAACTCCGGTCCACTAATGATTGGCAGTAGAGTTTTACATGCTGGCTTGCCGGGCCTAACGCACAACCTTCAACGAAGGAACGCCCGTTCACAACATATTCAAAATAAATATTCAAATAACCCCCCAACAATTCTGAGCAGGAATCAACTCTGTCTTACAACCAGGGAAAACTTCCACCCCCAATCCAAAAACAGTAAATAACCATGACAATATCCCCACACAATTCAACACATTCTTTATAGAAACTATCCAAGCCCTTGCAAATAACCAAAACTAGCTTTAATAACCCCACTCCAACAAAACAATCTTCTCCACATGAAACAAAAAGCTATGGCCCTTACTTTAAACTTTCATTCAGTATCAATCAACATCATAGAAATGCTTCTCCAAAAACTCAAACCGACCACCCAAACCGCCGAAATGCTATCCACAGAATATCTACAACTAGCCGCTGAAGCTATAGCCTATCCTGTCACTATCCTAATTAACAGATCCATCTCAGAGAGTACAGTACCCCACTTATGGAAAATATCCCATATAATACCACTTCACAAAGGGGTAACTTTTTTGAACTCAACTATCAGCCTATAGCTATACTATCCCCCTTATCAAAAATCCTTGAGAGGGTAATTCACACACAACTGATGGAATATCTGCTAGAAAACAAACTACTATCTATACAGCAACATGGCTTCAGACCCTTTTATAGCACTACCACTGCACTTGCATCATTCACTAACACCATTAATAATCATAGAAATAATGGACTGCTCATACTGCTACATTCTTAGATTTATCCAAAGCTTCTGACATGGTCAATCACCCAAAACTCTTATATACACTCTCTTCCCTAAACCTCAGTACCTCTTCTATTTCTTGGTTTAAGAGCTATCTATCTGGGAGGCAGCAAACAGTAAAATGGCAAAACCAAATATCCTCCTTGCTACCCATTTCCCTAGGGGTCCACCAAGGCTCCATCTTAGGTCCTTTACTATTCACCCTGTTCAGTAATCAACTTCCATCCACCACACCTAAGGTCTTTATAGTACAATATGTAGTTGATACCACTATAATATGTGCAGCCTCCATGCTAGATCACCTTCTCTCCCAAACACAAGAGTGCTTCTCTCTAGCCAAAACATGGTTTACCAACCAACAGCTCATTCTTAATCCATCCAAAACAAAATGACTGCTCTTTAGCTCACACAGATTCCTAACCCCCACAGACAACTTCACAATGTCTTCCATCAATACCACTATTACCCCTACCAATAAAACCAAGCTGCTAGATGTGGAAATAGACAATCGCCTTAGATTTGACCTACACATTGCCCAAACTATAAAGAAAGTTCATAAAATCTTGGACTACTCTATCGTAACAAACACTTTCTCTCAAATCACTCCAAAATTGCAATAGCTAGAACACACCTACTATCTACCTTACTCTATGCCTCCCCTATTCTCACTAACCTTTGTAAAATTGATCTAAACAAACTTGAATCCTGCTATAATAAGATAGCAGGATTTGTTACAGGCTCATCCTATAGGACACACCACTGTGAATGCCTCAACAAGCTTAACTGGCTAGAGCTTCCACTCATACTTCAAACCAATCGACTTTCACAAGCCCACAAAATAGTACACCACTCAGATAAAATCCCATCTCTACAACACCTACTTCAGCCTCACACCACTACAAGACCCTTAAGATCTAGCACCTCAAATAACCTTCAGGTCACTAAATTTAACAATGAGGCAGGAAAAGCAGTCTATAGCCACTCTATATCTAAACTCTGGAACTCCCTACCTGCCCACTTAACATCCAACAACTCCACCACTCAGTTTAAGAAACTCCTTAAAATTCACTTTAGGAATGACAGGCTATGCTCCTGTTTCACCCCTGGATAATACTCTAGAATATTGCTAATCTCACAGCTTGTCTAGTAACTATTGAAATGGACTATGTATGCTTGGCATATTTAGGAATGTGATACGTACGGTCATACCTGTTGTACTGTCATACCTGTTGTTCTTAATAATCACTTAGAGTGTATACTAATTGCTATCCTTTAGTTCACAGTGTTAAGCCTGCCTGAATGTATGTCACATGTAATGCCTGAAAATGTTAATGCATTTGCTGGAGCTTTTCTCTCCAGGCCTCCACTAAAAATGGACCTGTATCCAGTCGGACTCTCCCGGTTAACAAATGTAAAATAAATAAAATAAAGACAATAAATGCTCCATTCCCAATCATCTCGTGGTTGTGCACTTGATGTTTGGAGAATCTAATCCTGACCACCTGTAAGAAGACATGGAAAAATAATCACTACAAGCACACACTTCGAAACTACACCAGCAATGACTTCTTAGCACCCGTAGATACATGTTTTTGTCAGTTATGGAAGTATGATTTTGGAAAGGTGTTACAGGCTCCTTTGTGCCTGCACTAAATTTGTGACAGCCATTTGTCTCTTCAGCTGAGTTTCGCTTCAGCCATTTGTGCACAACTAAATGTACTGACAGGGAAATGCCTTGAAAGTGAAGTAGAGTAAAGACACAAGTCAAATATGAAATGGGTCTGATAAATATTAGAAGACAATGTTAGCAGGAAAAATTAGGGTTTAGGAAAATGGAGGATTTTTTTTTAGAAATGCTAAGAGTTCATTGAATCAATGCAGCTATTTCTAAATGAGGATTTGTTGCTAAAGTGAAGAAAGTGTGAAGTATTCCAATTAGAGGCTAGGATACAATGATGCAGAAATGGTAAAGACCTTAGATATTAAAGGCAAGACATGGTTGCCATTATTTTCAGCAGTGACTGTGGAATGCCGAATGTTTCATTAATACAGTCTGTGAAGTAATAGTAATTGGAGCCACTACCTACCAAGCTGAATTTTGCAAAATTTAGAAATCTATAATTACTTTACTTATAAGGTAAAAATGAGTTATGTACTGGGCCAATGAGTCTGATGTACAAGGCAGTTACTGTATCACATATGCAATACTTGTACCTACCCAGCTACATAGGTTAGCCAGCTTGCTTGTTTACTTGTTTGCTTCTGACATTTTTACCAGGTAAGCCAGTACTGGGCAGAATCAGTTTACATAAAGGACGCAGGAAGTAGAAAATGTCCACTAACTAGACAATACGTTTTACAAGTTACAGCAATTAGTAATTATCAGTTGTCCAAGGCAGTCACCCATCAGGAACATGTCTATCAGATGCATATGTTCCACAACAATCATAATCCTATAATATTAACAGATCTTTTTGCTAAATGTAGGTATGGCTTAATGTTTATTTAGCTTCCATTATCAAATCTCAATAACTAAATATAACAAAAACTCTGTTCTGTGCCAGAATTTCATTTTCTCTCTCTCTACAAGGGAGAAATGCTATAAAGGGCATCTACAAACAAAATTAAAACATGCCCTTCCAATGAGTTTCATCCACCTCCAAAAAGAACTTTCTTCAAACCTTATCAAGTCAAATTAGCAAATCTTTTACCTTCTCATGTAAAAGGAAATGCCAATTTCATACCGTCGTTAAAGCAAAGAGAATCTTTATAAAACAAAGATTTCAGTTACTCATTCGTTCACTTCTATTCAAACTCCTTTAGCAATATTAACACCCCACAGTTCACAAGCCACCTTAGTGCTAGAGCCCCAAAAACCTTCCTCAGAGGTCTCCTTCTCTCAATCAGTGGAATAAATTACATTACACTGACCATGCCTTCTAAATTATGGGTCCCAAGTTCTAATAATTCCTTCCCTCCAACCTGAAAGATATTCAAAGCCTTTCTCAATTTTCTGTTCAAGTTAAAAATACAAATGGTAAATCTGCAAAATGTAATTGTTTCCATGCAATGGATATAGCCTATTTGTTCTCAATAAACCATCATCTGTCAGCCCCAACTTATTCCTTCCAATATCTTTACCAGCTGAATTACTAATCCTATTAATCTTTTCTCCTTCAGTCTCCATTCATTATTTCTTCTTCCCATACCACCTACAATCTCCTCTACCACTCCTCTATCCCTCACGCTCACCCCACCTGCTTCTATCTTCTACCCATTACCTGGCTCCTCCCCCTTCAAACTCAATCTCCCTCCTCTCTATCCCACATACTTAACTCACCTTCTCACCAATCAGTTCTACTTCCGTTCTTTTCTCCACTAACTAATTATTGTAACTATAGTGCTTGATAATGGTCAGGAACTGCTTTGGTTATCTTAGTTCTTTTTGCTGTCTAAGTAACTCACACATTTTTAACTATGATACTGAACTGTAAACATTATACATCTGTGCACATCATCTGTGTTCCACTGACAGTTAATTGTTTAGCTATGCTCTGTCCTGAACATAAATGTTTTAGCCTTAAAAGAAAAGCAAAAGATCTCATTTAAGGCTCTCTTATTAACCTGACTGCTAAATAGAAACATCCAGGGTCGAGGAGCTTCTAAGGGGTTTTCCAAATACCACACTTTGCTTAAAAGTAAGTGCTCAATTCCCAGAGATTACGAATGAAAAATGCATCTTTATTTGTGTGTACATTATAACTATCCTTGACTGGCTATGATAGTTCATTTGGCTATTTCCAGGTTATGATTAGAAGAACCATGTTAAAATGCAGAGAGTGACTACAGCTCTTATTAGCTCTTAGTTGAGAAGTCAAACTGGTCCTGTACGATGACATGCCCTCGTGTACTATTAATTAATTCCACTTAAATGGGAAAACTTAAAATTTGCTTAAAAAAACAGAAACTATAATGAAAAAGTTAGAGGTCTGTCAGGAAGCAATATGAACTACTGTATGAAAGAATAACTTGTATCATATTCTTTGCGATTCATGCTTGGGAACCTTGACCTTAAACTGACCCAATGTCTCAAAATGAGCATTACTGAGGAAGTGACATGATCTTTACTTAGATCAAGATAAACTAGAGCTGTTGATGTCAAACATTCTACTTGTGACTCTCAAATATAGGCTTCTATCCTTTTATGAAGGAGGGTTAATCAAAGAAAAGAACACTCCTTACACTATATGGTACTGGTCTAAAGTGAAGAATATGGAAATTTAACTGATGACGTTATACCCATTTTTCCTAGCATCTGTTGATCTATACATAACTTTGGTGGCATCGTAACATAGTATGCCATAATCAAAACACTCAGCTACAAAAATGGGGAGAACTGTGAAATCTCTCACTATTGTGGTGTATGCAGTACAAAAATGTACCTTTTGTTATTCTGTTGAGACTTGTACATAACATTTTCATTCTTGTTCACTATTATTATATGTTGTAGTATTATATGGTCTCCATCATACAATACATAATTTGGTCATATCTTGACAGCCGTATACTATGTGTTGTAGAAATCCGGAATAAATAGTTTTGGTAAATATTGGAGTCCTACAAAAATTATTTACTCTATGTATAAATGGGCTTCATCTGAAACCAGGAGGAAAGTGGATATTCTAAGCAGGTAAAAGATGGTTAATCTTGGGGTGATTATATTAGTGTATAGTAGTTCTGTGTTATTATGGTTAAGCAAAAACACACTTAAAGGTTACGCATTTATCTCGATGAAACATTCTATATCTTTGGTATACTGGATAATGTACTTATTCCAAGCTCTTTCAAATGGAGTTATTAAGTGGTCAGGCACAGAGCTAGTATTGAAAGAGCTAAGTGCTACCAACATGAGAGTAAATCCTTACATACATTAACAAAATCTTGGACATACAAAGACAGCAAACCCTATACGGAAAAAACAGAAATATTTCTCAAAACTCTTGAATCCAAAAGGATGTGGACAATAGATTCATGGAACGTGAGAGGATTACAAGATAAAAACAAGAAAAAAATACTGCTGCACTTATTACTTAAATCAGATGTTAATATCTGCTTCATTCAGGAAACACACATATTCACAGATGAGTGGGAAAGATGCAAATAGGAAATGGCTAACATCTATTATTGCAGCAGGAGATAACCACTCCTTTAGAATTGGAGCTATCATAATCAAAAAATCATTTCAAGAGCCAGTCATAGAACACAAATCTGATATAAATGGAAGATGGTATCTTTTCGCAGCCCAAAACCCCATATTGGAAAAGCCTACTCTTTTCTTCAACTTATATGGCCCATGTGCAAGACAGCAAGATTTCAGCTTGGAAATATATAATCTGCTAAGTAATTTCCCAAACCACCACCATATAATAGGTGGTGACTGGAATGCAGTTATAGATCCAGTCTCAGAATGCACTAGTAACTCAAACTCGCACAACTTTCAAGCCTCACTCTCGCTCAATGAACTCATGACAGACCTAAACCTCATAGATCCTATCGCCTTCAGTGACAATCTCCAAAAACGTAGCCTCTGCACATTATTATTCTAAATGCCATAATTCCTGGTCAAGACTATACTTCTTTTTAATTTTAGAATTTCTGTTGAAAGAGGAGATAAAATACTCTTCTGAGCCCAGATTCCTATCATATTATTTAAAAATCAGTTTAAAATAAACTTTTCAAGTAGGTCACCAAGCAGAACTAATTGTAATCGGACGCTGAATAATAACATATTATAGAAAGGGAAGCAGTTCAAGAGATCTCTGATAGCTTAGCAGAATTTGAGGAGAACCTAGAAACCACTGACATCCCATATGATATTCAATGGGCTGCCTACAAAGTTAAGCTTAGAAGGATATTAATCCAAAAAGCTTCTTAGTTTAAAAAAATGGGAAAGGAAAAAGATAACAGATTAGTGTCTGAACGTAAGGAGTTAGAAAAGAAATATCAGGCAAACCCAAACCCTGACTTGGAGAAATCAATTGAAAACACCCAAAAAGAACTATTTGAATTACGTCAACACAACTACTATACAAGAACTAAGATTTAGAGCCAAATACTCAGAATGGACGCATGTTCCATCTAGAGCTTTAGCGAGAATAATTGAAAATAAGCAAGAGGCCTCTAGAATTACTCTTCTGCATTATCAAAATAAAACTTACAAATCGGTTGTAGAAATTATAGAACTTTTCCAACATCTATATACTGAAATATACGGGAGGAACACTGAACAAATTTCTAGCCTTGAGACTGAGAAGTTCCTTAATAATCTCAAATTCCCCAAATTAAATGATGATCAAGCAAAGTCTCCTTCTGCTCTACTAAACCAACAAGAAATATCAGATGTCATTAGAAACCTAAAGTTAGGCAAGGCTCCGGGTCCAGATGGCTACACACCAGATTTTTATAAAACAGTCAATTTAAAACTGTCATCTATACTATTAAAAATCTATACTATTAAAAATCTAGAACTACATTAATATAAAAGGTATAACAGACCTCTATTGAAACAACTTCAAAACCATCTTTATCCCAAACAATAATCTTGAAAAAGCCAATCTGCATAACTATAGACAGATTTGTTTGATTAATGTGGACATTAAAATCCTATCTTCTCTCCTAGCAGAAAGACTTAAAAGTTATGCCTTACTTACGATCCCCTGAACAAGCTGGCTTCATGTACGGCAGACATACATGGGATAATACACTAACTTTAGACTCCATGATTCAGCTTAACCAAAACTGATAGGAACCAGAGGTACACACCAACATTAGATGCTTGTAAAGCATTTGACAGAGTTAACTGGCACTTCCTATTCTTAGGTATATCTCATTTTAACATTCCTAAAGAATTCATGAATCAGATAAAAATGCTATTCAATGACTCACACACATATCTATATATCAACAAAAAATTATCAAATGCCATTAAGATATCTAATGGAACAAGGCAAGGATGCCCATTTTCCCCGCACCTTTTTAATTTATATATAGAACCTCTTTTCCTCTATATATCACAAAAAAACTTTCCACACAATCTCAAGAGTTCTGAATACTAAAGTAATGTTATCAGCCTTTGCAGACAATTTAAACATCTACTTTGAACATCCCAACACGGACCTTAAGAAAATAACTGCCTCAATAGATGAATTCTTGAGAACATCAGATTATAGAGTGAACCAAAGGAAATCTCATATTTTCCCCATTAATCCCTTAAACCATAAAGAAAATTATTTCCCGGACTCCCCCTACAAAACAGTTTATTCTTTCAAATATCTTGGGATTTGCTGCGAACACAACCACACTTCCATGTTACAGAATAATCTACTTAAAAGTATGGTCAAATATTACACAGGACCTCCATAGGTGGCAACAGCTGAAACTCTCTATGATATCCAAAGTAGCAATCAAGATGAATGTTTTACCAAAACTACTCATCATTTCAATGCATCAAACCTCATTATTCCAAATAGCCTCTTCAGCAAAATGAACAAGGAACTTGCCAAATTTATTTGGTTTCCTAAATCAGTTAGAACATATTATCTAAAATTGGTATATCCCAAAGAAAAGGGGGGACTAAGTCTATCAGACCTCCACCTTTATTAGAAGATTATATGTGCTAACAGAGTTATCATAATCTCAAATATCTGTCCTGATAAAGATAGATGGTCCCCCGCTTGGGTTAGAATTTGGCATCAACATGTGGCCAGGAATTATATTAATCCTAAAGCCCTCCCCTTTATAACCTCAACAAACATTAGGAACATTAAGCTAAACATCATCTTAAAACATAAAATAAAAATATTCCAGGAGTTAATAAAATCCTTTAAAATGGACCAGATCTTTCCTCTCGTTCAACCAATTAATTTGAACCCAAATATCAAGAAATAAAATGTTAAATCTCATGGAATACACTAAATACTGTTCAATCTGGGATATATTTAAACAAATATAAAAATCTTCAAGAATTATGCCTAGCACTGAAGGTGAACACCAAATATACCATTATTCTGCACCAAATCAGAGAGATAATATTGACACTAACTAAAGACATACTTAAGGAAACAATAACTAAACTAATTGAAATCATAAAAAGCATATCTAGCAAGGAAAAATGCTTTCCAATGCCTATAAATTGGCGAGTTTCATTAAATATGAATCAACAGTTCTACACTCCAAACAGTGGGATCAACATGGTACTGCACTCACAGAACAGCAGAAACTTAAAAGCAATCAAATCTACCATTAAGCGATCTCCTTTTAAAAAAACTAATTTACATGCAGCTAATGATCAACACCACCTATTTTACTCCTTCAGTGCTAAATAAATTTAATCCTAAAATCTCTCCATCATGTACATGTTGCTCGTTTCCCCATGCTGACCTTATACATGTTTTATGGTTTTTGCAAATACACTCAATCTTTGGTGCTCTTAGAGTACGTATAGAGAAAATGGGCTATCATAAATAGACTTTATCCTGGGAATTTGCTCTCCTACACATTGCTGACCTCAAACTATCCAAATTGAAACATCATGTTCTAATCACCCTGTTCTTTAGTTAAACTATATATAACAAAACATTGGTTCGATCACACCAAACTTTCTTGGAGCAAATTTAGGAATATGTCATTTATATACATTTCCTCTCAAAAACTTATAAGAAACCTAAATAAACAAAGTTATTACCAGAAACTCTGGAAACTCCTCTTTGAACACATCCTTCAAGATTAATCTAAAGATAGAAGTCATGGAAAAAGATACTTGTTGAACTCCAGCATGATCCACTAAATAGTCCTTCTCATGCAATGTATTGAAAGAATAAATACTTAGCGTGTTGTCTTATACAATGTACTGAAAGAATAAATACTTTGCTTGTTGTCTTATCTATATTCTCACATGTTGGGGTAGCACTTTTGTAGATATTGTATATAGTTCTTAATCTTAAAATCTGTTTTATTTTTTTTTTCATCTTCATGTGTAACTATCACTGATCCATGGGAATGTCAGCTTCTACCTGATCTGTATCGGTTACTCAAAACAATAAAAATTTATATTGAAAAAAAAAAAGATATACCTGTCCCTCCAAACCATTCTGTCAATGTTGCAAAAGAGGTTTAGATCCCTAGACTGAGTATTTCTGAGGACATTTAATTTGCTGATGTGCAGAAAATCCTTTGATACTGGAATGGATGATGCCTTGTATGCAGGCGCAGACCACCTCTTAGCAATCTGTAGGATACAGTGTATAGTGACAGGGCTATGTGTTAGTCAATGTAGGACATATTGTTTGAGTTTTGTATCATTTCAGTAAAGTATCTCTGTGGGTGTTACAGCTATTTGGACAGACATGACAAAGGGGGCATTATACTCAATTACTGGTCTAGTTATGGCTGAGTAAAGGTGGGCAATAACATCCCTAGATCTAGACACAATCCCTTTGTTTATAATCTGTGAGACATAGGACTTACAAGGGTGTTAACGTACAATGTTTTGCAAAGGATATATTCTATTATTGTTATTATTATGTTTTGGTATTTAATAATAAAAGTAATTGACATCACCAACACTGGAGAAATCTTCAGAAGGCTGAATCAAAATATATGTAGCCATTGGATCATTAAAGTAATAGAAAGCAAATTAAACTAGGTAGAGACAGTATGATGACAGAAAGTAAAAGTGCGGCAACAGATGAAGTGCATGAGGTAAGCCAGTGAGAAAAGGATAGGGAAGCAAAAACAGTGTAGAGGCAGAATATATTATCAGAGAACAAATAGACAAGTGATATGCAAGCTAGAGGCTTGTGTAGCTTTAGGCAAAACAACTTTTCAGGTATCTCCGTCATTTATATGTATCCAATGAATGTAATTTTAATGCAAATGAGAATTGGCTAATTTAATGTACAAGAATCTGTAATGTAGGCAGTGAGCCTTGCCTTGTGACTGAACTTACTTTATGTTGAAGGGGTATTTATTAAATAACAAAGTGGTCTGTAATGTAGTGATATATGAGCAAACAAGTACATTTTTATCTATCATAAAGGAACTTCACTTTTGCATAAGTGTTTGTGAGGTTTGTTTGCTTGGTTACTTTATTTATTTTTTTGTTCTTCATAGCTGTATGTTTCAAACTTGGTATTAAATTACAAATAAATGATTAAACAAAAAGGAACATCACTGACCATCACATAGTCGACAAAAACATGTCAAACATGCAACCTGACAACAGCACACACACTGCAAGACATTATAGTGGTTTACAGATAAAAAGTTACACACACTTGCGTTTGTAATATACAACAAAACAGACCTCCGCTAAAAACCCTGAAAACATGTTTTATGTAGGGGAAAAGCCCTCTTCACAGATGGGGGACTCCCTCTTTACTTATAACAACAACTCTACGGTCACATAACCAACAAGAAATTGTAATCAAGTAAATCAGTGAAAAGCCGTTCCAACCAAAGGAGCAGTTAACAACAGTGTATAGGAAATTCAGCTGCCAGTCGAATGACTGTTTGACAGGTACACATGCAACCAAAAAAACAAATGTGTGTGTGTGAATGAGCTTGCTGGAGTTGCTTGCAAGTATGTTATGTTATTCTAGACATAATCCATCTTGAAACATACTTGCTGGGGAGGTGCTTTAATTGTTACAACATCATTTAGTAATTTTAAAAGAACTGTCTAAACACTTTTCAGCTTAGAATCTTGGGTAGAATATCCATACCTGGCACAATTCCAAATGACTGAGCTCTGACATGGGAGATGTTTATATGGCCTGCATGAGAAAACAATTCTGTTCACTGAATAGTCTGTGCAATGTTCAAGTTCAAAGGAATTGGACTAGGAAGTTGTGCTAACTAGTGCTTACATGGTGATCCGTGTGTGTGCAGGTCTACTTCTAAATTTTGAACTTTCAAAACATAGACTTTCTTATGATTGACTGCATAGAAATTTAAATAAAAAAAAAAAAATAAAAACAAAAAACATTTTTTTTTTATGTTTTTGCAGGGCACCCCCAACACCCCCTGCTAATTAAGTATACCAACACAGAGATCGCACTGCAGGGAGGAAAACTGTAAATATACTGTTCTGGGCTGTACAGCAATCTCCATTTAAACAATCTGACTTTTCAAAACATTGATCTTATGGCCTCAACCATAAGAAAGTTGACATTTTGAAAGTTTGACATTTAGAAGTGGACCCGTGTGTATAAATATCTTAAGGCAAACGTCTTGTGAGGTGTTGGTTTCTTTTGGAGTTTAGATGACATGTTTCATTTTACTCTTAGTTACATCACACCAAGGCCAGACTATTTTATTTGCTTGACATTTGATTTAGAAAACCTCAAAGGCTTTGCTTATCTTATGTGGTAATGTAGATGTAGTTGAAACAATTTAGAATAAAGCAACTAAAATAATACAATAAATTGTTAAAATGGCACATACTTTGGACTAGTCTGGTGAGGTTAGCCTAAGAAGCTGAAGTTTTAACTCTTTTATAGAAAATTTTAATATGGAATCACCTTTGTAAAGAGTATATAAAGATTGTCCTATGGGTTTCAAAGTTTGCTATGCAGATGTTCATGGCCCGATTCCAGCGCTATGTCAGCAGACCCAATGAATGGTAACTTCTCCCCTGAATTTTACATCTACTGCACCTGGTGTAAACTCCTAGCAGTGACAGGGAATTAAGTAAAAATATCTTGGACTAAAGAGGACGGTGAACAGAAAATGTCAGCTTGCCATCCAAGGCAGTGCTAAGAGATCTACTGTCCTTGCTGTGGTCACCATGTCAGTGCTACAGTTTACAGGGTGAATACTGAATCATGTTTGACATTCCTCTGAAGTACACCTCATAATAAGGATTGTTCCTTATTCTGTGTCCTAAAATGGCAGTGATCCTCGTCGATCCACACTGAAAGGGTCCATCATACATTCAGAATTTTTTTACACTGATATCCATGGTAAACAATGCTAAATCATATTCATTTTTGAAGATCTTGATATGGAAAGTTGAGGGCTATGATGCTGAAGACAACAAACTGCTTACAATACAGCTTGCTTTGGGATTTAGGATGTTCGAAAGATCACTTGGACAGAAATACTTTCTCAACCACAAAGATACTCATAAGTGCATTTAGGAAAATTCCAACACATTTTTGATGGGAAGGGCAAAACTGCACAGACCATCACCACTAAACAGCATGCTGCACCTCCTGAGGTAACTGTACTCAAACCCACCCCCCTTTTAGTTACAGCAATTAGTAAACATCCTGTTTAGTCAAGGGGACAGTACCCATGTTTTTTCAAGTAGCAGTTTGCTAAATCACAACCCTGTGGTCAAGTGCTTGTTTTGTGAACTGTGTCTGAAGAAGGTGTGCTGTCTGAAAATGATTTGCCAAAAATCCCAACTTTTTTTCACAATATAATATGGTAGGTGCTGTCTCCTGCACCTGAAATGTCTGTAGCGGACTGCAAGCATCAAACATCTCTCACTACATAAGTAAGAGGCACTCCACATCAAGATAGGATTTAAAGGGATGCTGGACAACTGAAAAGTTGATAGGGTAGTGGGAAGTAACAGCTATACATATGCTAGTGACAACACTCTGGCAGATAAGCCACTGGTTTTCCTCCAGGCTAAAAATATATGCATGAATGTATGTATATGTGACTTACAGACTGGGCGATGTGGAAGTTAGTCTCGGTCATATCTGTACTCTGCCATAATCCAGAATTTTTAATAGCTTGATATTTTCCGATATCTTCAGCTGATACAACATGACGAGTGACAGCTGAAAGAGCAAACACTTCTTAAATGTCTATAATTTTCTTCTGGTGTACCCCCGATTTAGAAGAGTTACTAAACCTGTTGCCTTGGCAACATTCCTTGCCAACCCAAATTCTCCTTTTAGACATCATTACAGAGTCAGAGGTGGTGTGAGACATTAATTATGGTAATAACCTATATGTTAGTTACACCTTCTAGATCTGGGGTTTATTTCTTCAACCTCCATGTATGTAGTACGTACTCTGAGCATGTCCATTAACTTGACAAAGCTTTCTAGATCACTCAAAAATAGGCTTCTTTACCTAGTGTTTTTTTCCCAGCTTAGTAAGGTTAAGTTAATAAGCAAGCAATAAGGATAAAGTATAAAATATATGTCATTCAGCCGAACTGTGTTGCATTAGGTATGGCAGCAGTGTTTGGCTGTCTTATTTATCACAAGAGGTCATGCATTCCTGGAATACCATACCATGAGATACATTACTGAGTACAAGCAAATGTGCTTTTAATGACAGACTAGATATGCAGATCATGAGACCTGGAATGAAATGGCATTTGATATGGAATCTATTTTTGAACCTTGCCTTTGGCTTTGTGACAGTGCATCCTTAGTGCAAGTAAAAAGATGGCATTTTCATTAAATTGATGGTTACATGCACTTCTCAGACTCCTTTTTTATTATCCATTCCCCTGACTAGTATTTAATGCAGCAATCCTTTTATTCTGCCTAAATGCCTAGCCTTTTTCTTATTCATATTAATGCCAGCTGCTAAGACTGCAAAGATAGTGGATTAAGCAAGCACAGTAAAAAGAGTATTGAAAGGTTGATTGCTTTCTCTAATGAGAAACTATGTAGAAACGAGAGATGAGCATTACTGAAAATCAATGGACCCATGCTTGGCATAATGCTGTTAACTATAATAATGTGACAGTATGTGACAGAAATATACCAAAACAGACTTAAAATCCTTTGACTAGGTCAGCTAAAGGTAAAGAATAGCTCTGACTTCAAGAATATCTCTCTATGCAACTCTCAGACAATGAAAATACGAACAAAGATCCTTGAAAACTAAGAACATTCAGATACAAATCTGCACATCTAATTAGCAAAAATGTGAGTACCAAATAGCACGTAACTCTTCGTGCTTCCTGTAGGAATGTGGAATACTACTCAAACACATCTCAAAAATAGCAAGTGAAACAAATGACAGAAAAATATAAATACATTATCAAAGAGACAATATAAAATCTGTAAACTTTAATTCTATTACAAAATTCTGTTACACAAGAACATTTTTTTTTTTGCTTTTGAAAAGAGAAAATGAAAGATGTGCCCCCTTTTTTTTTAAATTAGTGGTCAAGTAGTGTGGCTTTGTCTGCATTAGAGACAGCTTCAAAAATCACATCTGAAGAGGTAAATAAAGCATGAAAATAGGGGCATACTTCCAAAAAAGAGGCATGTCATATGCTTGAAAATGGGTTATGTTCCTCCACAAAAGGGACAGTTGAGTGAACCATCTCCCCTATTACTTATTTATTTTTGTAAAATATGGTTGTAAAGGTTGGTCCCCCACCCTAAATCAGAAATTAAATTTGTCTTTATTGCCATCTGGCTTACACCAGTAGCTTATTTGTTGTTGGGGATCAATGTAACAATTTCTACAGTTAACATATGTAAAATTAATAGAATGGATTGGAGAAGCACATTAATTTGATTTTGCTGATTGTCATTAATATCTTGGGGGGCATCATAAAATGATATAAAAGTGGAAGAAGCTAATGAAGGCAGCGTCTTTCGCTCACTGATAGGCTGGTGAATGTCTAAAAAATATCTTGGCTTGACGTTGTGAAAGCATTACCATTTCAAGAATGCATGAAGCATATAGAAAAGAAAACTAGACTCAGATGAGGAAAGGGGAAGGAATAAGAAAATAAGTGAAATCTACTGATAAGTATGCAGTACATGAGATTAATAGGGAAACAAGTTTATCCCATACAAGTATGACATGTTTAATTATGTTAATATTTTTTTACTTCATGTAAATATTTTTGTATCCCAGAACATCTGAAGCAATCTATCGTACCACTGTCAATTCTAACCAATCTAGCATGACAGAAAATATTTCTGAACTATCCTCATATGGTATTTATTAGAATGTCAATGCACTTTTCTTTACTCAAAGAAATGGGTGTCTCTGGATTTCATCTGTCCCTGACATAGGAATCCTGTCACTGAACCCCCCCCCCCCATGTGCTTATCCTTCGGGCCTCTCCACCTAAGCTTGTGGCACTGTGTTCAAACAAGCCAATAAATCATTCAGCTCAATCTTACAAGTAATGAATTTCAGCAGATACAACAGTGAGGTACCTGTTGGAATGTTTGATTATTTTTGAGCAGATATTGATTGGGGCAGTAAATACCTCATTATAAGAAGCTATGACAGTACTTAATGTCTGACTCAATAACTTGATCTAGTTTTCTACTGCCCTTGTTCAAATTGCTCTTTTTACTGCACCATTGAGAGAGCATTCCCTGTTGGCTCTATGCATTCCTGAATGTCCTAGGTTAACCTCCTCCTTTGACCAAGCATGTGTCATACCTTTGACCAAATTATAATTTAGACCATTGTTTGTTCATAGTCATGACTCCCATCTTTGAAAATCCTGGTTCTTAATAAACAATCTGTCTTCGCATTCCTATAATTGTAAATCATGTCTTATCCATCTCTTCATTCGGTTCCCTGTCCAATCTTTCCTTCCCCACCCTTCTCCTTTGCCAATAAAAGAAAATGGAGACCACGGTGACACACCAAACAAAATTTTAATAAATTAAACGCTTTCATCCCGGTATAGTGGACTTCAGTCTGACGAAAGCGCTTAATTTATTAAAACTTTATGTTTTGGTGCGTCACCATGGTCTCCTTTATTTGTTTTTATTGGTTTTGACTTGTTTTTTTAGTTTCTCCTTTGCCTAATAAGCAATACTCACCAATGTTCATTTGACCATTCTTTCACTAGATGACCTGTATTAGTCCCCCAGTAAAAAAAAAAAAAAAAAATTCAGGCTAGAATTTATAGAAGAATATCTGTGATTACATCTTCTCTTGTATGTCATTGCATGTTCATTCTGTATTGCGGAGCTCTAGGGTCCTTACAGATCCCTCTTTCTGTCCTTACAGATCCCTCTTTCTGTCCTTACCGATCCCTCTTTCTGTCCTTACCGATCCCTCTTTCTGTCCTTACCGATCCCTCTTTCTGTCTCCCTTTCTGTCTCCCCTTCTGTCTCCCCCATACCAAAGACAAGTGAAGGAATGAGCTCACCTTCCATGATGTAACATGAAGACTGGAGAGATCTGTTCTTTCTGGGTTTCTTAGCTGCCAGTTTGCAGGCTATTGGTGGTAACAACTAAGTG
Organism: Protopterus annectens; assembly: GCF_019279795.1. Taxonomy (NCBI): domain Eukaryota; kingdom Metazoa; phylum Chordata; order Ceratodontiformes; family Protopteridae; genus Protopterus; species Protopterus annectens. The sequence continues at coordinate 224,452,034 of NC_056747.1, read as the reverse complement.
AAGGCAGATATCTTACTAGGCAGGTAGAATGATACCTTCATTTCGGAGTTACTGTCTCCCTCTGCCACATGTCACAAAACATCTGCTCACATCTGCTCACACCATTTTAGTGTATACATGGAAAAGCAATAATTTGTGGGTCATATAATATAAAATTAGTGAGAAACTTCTAAAATTTGTTTCCATTTTTATTTTTCCATTCCCCATGACTAACCCCCTACTTCATAGTGATCCATTCATTCTGCTCCTTTCCCCTAGCATCGAAGTACATCATGAAAGTAGGGTGAGAGCTGGAGATCAGAGATGCCATATAACAGAGCTTAGGAAGTTTTATGGGTTTCTAGTTCCTCTACTCCATGGTAACTGGTGGGTGCACCACCAAAGGAGATCTATAATAATGATAATCCAGTGGTACAAATATAGAGCTGATAGGTATATTTTTGGCACTTTAACTGTTCAGAGCTCTGCACTGTATTTTTTGCTTGACTGAATTATTTGTATATTTGCTAGCATTGTTTTCTGATCTCTGCTGAAACTTTTTTCCTCCCACCCTCCCATCCTATTGCTGTTGTATTCTTAAAGTTGGTGGGTTTTGCAGTTGTCCACCCCCTACTGTAAATTTGATCTGGGCCACTCCTCCCAGTCCCATCTCTTTAGCTCATTCTACCTAATACAGAGATAATTTGGGAAGGCCAAACCCCTTAGTCCCTTAATGTTGAATTATCTTCTGTTCTTGCTCTCCCCCTTTTTACTTTTTTTGAATATACTCTTTATTCAGCTGCTTATGTTTTTCTAATTTGAGTTTCTTTCTACTACTGTTACTTCATCTTGCTTTGCTTTATCCTGCTACTTGCTGCCTGTTCTCTAAAGTGTTCAACTGCATATTTTCTGTTGCATTTATTACTGCTTGTTTATAGCCTTTATTCTAAGCTCTTAGTTTTTGTTTAAGCACTTGGGCTTTAGGCCCACACCTTAGCTCTCCCTGGCCTTTCATCCTCAAATTCTGACAAATCTGGATGGACAATTTCCTACAGTTTCTCCTGTCAGTCTGGTTCATATGGGCATCCTGAGACAGTGTAGCAACTGCCTCATGTACATGGGCAACCATCTACAACCACCACCTAGGAACACAATTTGTGAGAGATGCAATTACATTAGGAACCTAGAGTCCAAGCTCTCTACCCCTCAAGCCAGTATATCTGGCACTGAAAAGGTTGTCAACACAATCACACCTCAAACATCACCCACACCTACACAACACATGCCTACATATGCGGAGGCCCTCCACATAAACATACCCAAACAAAGGAGACCTCCGAGACAAAAACACACGCGATCTCCACAGCCCTCCACACCACATAACATGCATAGTAAACATGTCTATGCCTCACAACCACTAAGGCTTCACCATAAACCCAACATATTAGTCATAGGAGACTCCATTGTGAGACACACAGATGTGCATCCCACCAGGCTGGATAAGGAGAAAGTCCCAGCTAGTTGTCTGCTAGGTGCCAGAATCTGCCATATCACACAAAAGCACTCAAGTCTCTCAACAGGTACTATGAAGGTCATACTCCATGTTGCTGTGAATGACTTGATATGTACCTCTCTGGACTATATGAAGAGAGACATAATTGAACTCACTGATTATGTGTCCCAGGCAGATATGTCTCTAGCCATAAGCAGCATTCTGCCGTCACCCAGATGCCTCAATACAAACAGAAAATGATCGACTTGTTAGTTTCTGGTATAATTCCACCTGACAGCCTGGGAAGATGGATATGATGAACAGACCACTATGCTTTTCCAGAGATGGCCTGCGTCCGTCTCACCTGGGCTTCAGGCATCTGGCATAGGGTCTTGCCTCCCATATAGTACCTTTTTTTAGGAAAAGTGATGAGGTTAAAACTACCAACATAAAAATTTCAACAAAACACAAACTAAAGGCCATGCTGCTAAACGCTATGAGTCTAAACATGAAACTGCAATTATTGCAAGCATTCCTAACCCTGGAAAATGCTGACATCTGTAAAGTCACAGAAACCTGGTTCAAAGCTGCAGAGAGCACTCCAGCCTTGCCTGGTTACTCATCCTGTCATACATTCAGACCCAAACTGTGGGCAGGAATGCCAAAGGAGGTGGAGTTTCAATATACATTAAAGACATGCACACCTCCAGTCTGGTCAAATAGTATGACGCACAGGAGACACTCCAGGTGCAGTTAGCCATTGACAAGACCCCTATTCAAATCATAGCTAGCTACCGGCCCCCAAATCTGACTCAAGATGCCCAATCCTCCTATTTGGACCTGTTCTAATCTATCAGGATTCAAACCTTTACCCTGATCCTGGGTGACTAACTTCTCAAACATAAACTGGAAGAACTACTCATGCCAGAACACAAATGCCCAGAGATTCCTTGATTTTGTCAATGCAAATGCCTTGGAACAGCTAGTTGATACCCCACAAGGGGTGATAATATCTTGGACTTGGCATTAACCAACATGAGTAACCATTGCAGCATCCCTATACAATCATCCTCTCTGGTAAGATCCAACCACAAAGCGGTCTCTTTCAAAGTCACCATCTCCCTCAACCCCCCCCTCTAGCTAGGATCAGACATAAAAGCTTCTCCAGAGCTGATTACAGCCTTCTGAGGGATGGTATAAACAGATTCACAGCCCCCTCCTCCTCTATAGGAACTGGCACCAATATCCAAAACTACACTAAAGCACTATACCAGCATTTATATAGATGTATGGAATCAGGAATACCCGACAGGACTAAATCATCCTCCACAAGGAAGAGTAAACCTGTCTGATAGACATCTGCAATAAATAAACTATAACAAAAGGAAAAAAATTGCTGTCCAAGACCAAGACAGAACAGGTGCGCAATTGGAAGCAATGTCTCCTTAGCCTGGGCAAGCAAATAAGAGCACTAGTGAAATCCTCCAAAACAAACATAGTCCAAATTGGCCACATCTACTAGAGGCAATCAAAGCCTTCTTCACATATGTCTGCAACCTCAAAGGAAGCACCCAGATCTGTTCAGAACTGGTGGTCAAGGACACCACATATACAAATGCGGTAGATAAAGTAAACTTGCTGGCTGACATATTCAGTGAAAACTTTACCCCTTTGTCCCCCCATCAGTAAATCAGGACATCCCCAGTAACTGCCTCCCTCCCCTTATA
>NC_056747.1:224293836-224431336 GCF_019279795.1 Protopterus annectens | reverse complement strand
TTTTGGCATTGAGCTTAAGGGCATGATTCTGGCATCAGTCACTGGTGTCAGTGAGGCCTTTTTATAGAATGTCTACATCAGTTGGAGAATCAATAATGGCTCCCAGTTTGCAATCATCTGCAAACTTGGTCAGCCAGAGTCCCTTTGTGTTGGCTTGAACTTCAGAGAAGTAGATGCCAAACAGGAGAGGACCTAGGACCGATCCCTGTGGGACACCACTTGTAAATGGTCAGTAGTCAGATTTGGAGTTCACTAGTTTCACAGTGTGGGTTCTATCAGTGAGACAATTGGCAACCCATCTTATGACACAGGGGTTTATGCCTAGTTTAGTGAGTCTGTCTATGATTCCTGAGTGAGGGACACTGTTGAAGGCCTTGGCAAGATCTAGGTAGGCTGTGTGAACTACCTTGCCCTCATCCACAGCTCTGGTGACAGACTTGAAGAAGTCTATCAGGTTGAGCAGGCATGATTTACCTTTCACAAACCCAAACTGCATGGGGTTTGGAGATTCCCTATACCTTATTTATAAGGTCGACGATGATGCGCTCCATAACCTTACATATCAGACTCGTCAGGCTAATGGGGCAGTAGTTCTGTAGTTGCTCCCCCTTTGTGGAGTGGGATGACCATAGCAGTGTGCCATTCGGTAGGAACAAAGCCTGAAATGAGTGTGATTGAACAGGGTACTCAGGTGTCATGCCAGTTCACTTTGTAATTCACGTATAACATAGCCAGGGATATTATCAGGTCCTATGGAAACTGTATTCTTGGCTTTGGACAGTACGGTTTTTACCTGTGCAGCCATGATAATAGGGACTTGGCATTCCTCAGGTATTGTTATAGGCTCTTTAGGGGGTGAAAGGGGGTTAAAGATCGCACTGAACCTGCCTGCCAATATGTTGGCAATATCAGTTGGTTCTGTATATGTATTGCCATTGTGCTGTAACTCAGAGGAGATCTGAGTATTGCCATGTAGATTCTTGACAGACTGGCAAATCAATGAAAACACAACTTTCATTCTTTAGAATGTTCAGTCTTATGAACTGCAACTATGTATATGTATCCACCTATCTATATATACATATCTATCTATATTATACATCAATATACCCATCTATATGTACATATGTATCTATATATCTATACATGTTTACACACACACACACACACACACACACACACACACACACACACACACACACACACACACAGATTCTAAGGTTCTGTTCTGAAGCAGCACACTTTTTTGTGGTTACAAAACCATTTATACTGTTCTGGGCTTGTCTGTGTGTAACAAATTCACTCTAGTCTCGGATGTGCATCAGTCAAACTCTCCAGCACTGGGGCATTTTTTTCAATTAGAATGCTAGCAAACATTTTATAGGCAAAGTTTCATAAACATATGGGGGTTGTAAAGAAATACAGATGAGTTTTTGGCAACATTTAAAATTATTGCACTGAAACGGTCTTCTTTCCAAGTGAGTTGGAACTGACATGCAGTAATGTCATGATTCTTTTTTTTCCATAATTCTGGGAGAAACTCATTAATGTATACTGTTTAACCATATAAAAAATGTCATTATAGCCTAGTGCCTTATCCTTTTTGGCTCTTATGTGTATTTCTTAGCTCCCTTTGCATTATGGATTGCATCAGTAAATTGCTTTAGGGCAACTGGGGAGAACACCTTTACAAAGAGGCCAGTCATCAGCAGAAACCCTCACGGATTGGTCCTGGGATCACTCCTTTTTGGCATCTACTTCTGTGAAGTCAAAGTCAATGTCAAGGGCCTCTGGCTGACCAAATTTGTAGGCATTTGCAAATTAGGAGCAGTCATAGATTCTCCCACTAACACTAATGCTCCCAAGAAGGGCTGATGCAAATAATTGGTATTCATGTGGACTAAAACTAAATGGCAAGAAATCCATAACAGTATCCTTCAGAAAGTCATCCACCCCTGGGAAGTATCATATTGACAACACACCCATTAGAGCTGACCCAGTAGTCAGGGACTTGGACACAGACCGTAATCTAGCCTTTGACCATCGCGTGTCTACAGTAGTGAGGAAGTCACTACTTTGTATTTACCAAGCCCCTGCTTACACTACTTGTTAGAGGTTTGGTATGCATGGCTAGTCTTAAAAAGATCCCTGTGGTCATTAGTCTAATACACACCTATGAACCTACAAACAATGTCTGCAAAGAGTTTTGCTATTAATTAGTTAATTCTTGGTACTGTCCAGGTTCTCATAAATTAGAGTAAAATGAAGGAAAAGTTCCAAGAACCTTTTGAAGGTTTTCATTAGGACATTGAATGTTTATGTATGTTTTTTTCACTACTTGCCTTAACTCACGGACTAATTGTTTTGTTGCACAAGACACTTTCTCAAAAACAAAACAAACAAAAAAAAAAAAACAAAGTTTGGAGCTGTCACATCCTGTATTTAAATCCAGAATTTGGTAAATTTGACTGAATACTCTCTTGCTCCACAAGAAGCATGTCAGTGTTGAAGGGATTTTAATCAATGTTTTAGATTATGTTCATTATTCAAAGCTTGTAAGTATAGATTTTTTTTCTAGCACTGCAAACTTACATAAATATTCTTTGTTTTATTTGATAAATGTAGCATTAACTCAGTCCTTTTTCCTAATATCAGTGCTTTAAAGGTCCAAGAGCAGATTTTCATCTTGAAAAGCTGTCTTATGTACTACTTACTGGCCTTTCTCCAGCTATTGTTTGTGTTCCATCAAAGTCTCACAGGTATGCACCATAATTTGCAGACTTAATCCAGTAATTAATATAATAGGTGCACAGCTAGAATTTTTAATACAGTAATTTTAAACTGTTGAATCTGATGTATTTCACTCTCCTGTGAAATGATTTTGTCAATTCGTGAATAAACTTTTAGGAGTGGAGGTGATAATGCACAAACTGCACTAGAGCATGCCATTTTGTGAATCTTTGGCTCTGTTGCTTAGCAGTTTTATTCTGTGCAATCACTGAAGAAAATGTTTCCTAGATGCAAGATTCTGCTGCATGACTCAATCAGCTCCCACTCACTATCACAACACTTCCAACCGTAAACACGTTTCTCACTTCTGACATAATTCAGACAGATTCAAACTTGCAAAGGTGCACTCTTTATAATAACACTGGTCAGCCAAAGTGATTATCTTTGCTTTCCATATTAGGAAAGTGGTACATCTGAATATTAGATCATCAAACAGTTGAAAGTGGCTTTCCCAAATGGACAAATAAACTGAAAATGTCCTCATATGTCCATTTGGGAAAGTTTTAGCAAATGCAGTGTTTGTGTGTAGAGGGCTTTTTCTGTCCCCCCACACAGGCACAGGGGCTAAATTCCTTACACCTCTGCTATATATTATAATTGACTCAAAGGTCACTACACTTTGTGGCAGGCAGTGAAAAAAACATTTGCAGTTAATAACCTCTAGCCAAATTTTCAGCAGAAAAAATGAGTAAAAAGGTTACACAGGAAAACCAAATGGTTAAACACAAAGAAAAATCTAGCCATTTAGCTGATCTCCTTAAAGGGTAATTTGCATATATCCCATGTTGCCTCTGATACAAGAGGTTTAAGGTATCACACAGTGGAAAGTGCAGCTTTGCCAAGTTTTCAGCAGAGGTAATACATTCAGGAACTGAACTGCATTTGTTTCCATGACTTTTCAGGTTTATCTAAGCAGGTCTCCTGTAAGCATGTTATACGTGAAGGTTACTTTGTTAGGTGACAAGATTATCTTTTAAATAAATTTTTTAATCCATTAATATTACACTGTATTGACTCTAGAAGTAAGCTAATTTGCTTAATACTTTGTTAATACTGCTCTGTTCATAAACCTTGGTCCACACACAGTACAGTGCAGAACAAGAAATTATTTATAACAAAGTGCTCTTCTTAAGGTATATTATAAAAATGTCTTATTTCCAGGGAAAAAGACTCCTATTAGTAAAAACAAAAATAACAAAACCGAGTAAAGGAACTGTAACTAAAAAACAAAAAAATACTGTAAAAAATAAGTAGAAAAGTCCCAAACAAGGCAGAAAGGTAGACGCACTGATACAATAGCAAACTCTTTAATGAATGGTAAGCGCTTTCATGGCTCACAACCGCTTTATCAGACAATACCATAGTAACAAATCACAGTTTAAATATAATGCATACACCAATAAAAAATGAGACTTAATTAGCAAGGAATTAGCACTTTAAAAAAAATATATCTCAGAATAAAAACTTCTTATATTTTGCATTAATGTTTAAGTGGTGTTTGCCTTAGAAATGGTTTTAATGAAACTACATCATTAATCCCGGGAGGGGTATCAGCCTTAAAAAATAAAATCCATCTTTGTTCACCGGCTTCTATCCTACTCTTCAGGTCCCCACCCCTGTTCCCTTCTGGTACATCTCCAATACAAAGAACTTAAAACTATGTTCTGCACCTACTGCCTCCATATGTTTAGCCAAAGCACTAGTACACTTGCTATTCCTTATATCACGTATATGTTCTAGAATCCTCTCCCTGAAAGAGCGATTAGTTTTCCCCACATAACATGCATCACAAACAACACATAATGAATAACAGACTATATTTCTAGTGCTACAATCAGCATAAAATGGAAACTCAACAAGACATCCATGTACAGGATGTATAAAACTAGATCCACTAAAAATATATCTACACGCTTCAGTGTCTACATGAAAAAGTACCTAGCCTCTGTGACTCTGGAAATGGAATAAATTCTTTTTTATAGCAGAGTTGCTGCTTAATCGATGCATTATTTCTAAAAGAGAAGTTAGGTTTATTTGCTACTATGCGTTTCAATTCCTCATTAGCATATAGAATATTCCAGTTCTTCTCAATAATATTACACCATGCATTCACATCACTAGAAAACATAAGGGGAAACCTAATTTTCCTTTCATTAACCACTCCCTGAGACTCGAGTAGAATACAAGGCTTCTGAAAAAAGGGTCTTCCTCTTGTATTCCTCTCCTGAAGTACAGCTTGTATGTTCAATTTTCTTCTTACCATATCCTCTCGCCAAGAAATCTGCTTTTAATTTATTGAAACCTTTAATCAGCTCATCATCATTATTATAATCTCATTAATCTTAAAAACTGTCCCTTAAGCACATTTCTAGGGATATGCCTAGGGTGCATACTCTGCCTATGTAGCAATGAGATTCACTTCAGAAGCTCGAAATACTAAAATCTCAAATTTCAGTATCTCAAGCCCAAGAAGTGAAATCCACAAAACAACGAAAACCAAAAACCGCGAAATTCAAAACCTCAAATACCGGAAGTTTTGAATTTTACAGTTTTACTATGCACACACAGACACACACACAAACCTTGGCTACTCATGTTTGGATTATATGGTATTTTATATTTTTACAGTATTTTTCAGTTTTTAGTTGCAGTTCCTTTACTCGGTTTTATTTTTGTTTTTACTACGAGGTTTTTCTATACTTGACAGAGGACATGGCAGAAGGTATCCAAGTGGAGCCACTATATAATCCAAACATGAGTAGCCAAGTGACTGGAGTGGATAGACTGGAAAGAATACTTTGTCAGAATGAATCCCTTGCTAGATATTGTAGCCAAGCTGAATACATCTATGAGCGAGAGAGGTGAGAGACGAGCCACCTTTGAGATGAAGTTTAAAGATCTGGAGAATAAATTATACACATATAAAAGGCTGCAATGGCAGAGATTGCATTTGGAGACTGAGCTACATCATAAAGTAGCACCTAGAGGGCTTCGGGTATTAACTATGCTCATTTATGGAGACGTGTATCCAGAGTTACTAAAACGCTGGCAAAGTCTGAATATTAGCTTCAGTTTTGAGTATATGAACTTGCCCATTAACTTTTTTCAACCTCCTCAAAAAAGCCTACTTGCAGAAATTAGAACACAAGTAGAGATTGTGGACAATTTTTCTGCTGAAATTGTACAGGACAGTTTTGAGGTTCTGTACTATAATCTAGCAGTGTATGAGAAGAAATTACAAAGTACTGAAACAAAAAAAACTAGAGAGAGACATTAATGACTTTAAATTAGGTACAGTTTTTTCTTGGTTGAGGTTTTCTCCTAATTCAGATACTGTGAGTAACAATGAACCTATCAGGAATAGAGGGGAAGGTGTGGTTAATTCCCTCAACCTGGACCTCGGAGATGTTGATTTAGGAGTTATGGAAAGTACCCAACATCACATGCGAGATAACACTCCTAGAGAGAGGATTGCAGAGGAGTCAGCAGCACAGTGGCAGTCAGCAACCAACCCCATTTCTGTTAGCTCAGTTGAGAATGCTAATTGAGCTACTTGTCTTCCAACTAATTGTACCACAGAGAATGACAGTGTTGGAAATGCTTGCAAACAGCCTAATACGAGTGCTGGTCCTACACAAGTAAATTACCGCCTTTTTCCTCTCTCGGGGGCCTCTACCTATTATGAAGGGACAATGAATGGCACGTTCTCAGAGCAGGAGGAGGATAGGAATAGTACGGCAGCTGCAGACAGGAGAAGACTGCATGATTTACAAAAATACCCACAGCACAATGAAGGTGACGATTATTAACTTATCAAGTTTACATTTAAATGAAGCACAATATTCTGTGCTAAATAAAGGCCTATCATTTTTCATTCAAAACAATCAGATATGACTGATGTATTATTGAATTTAAAGTTATTTGATAGAGATTTAACACTACGTATTGAGTTTCCTTGTGTTAAAAATACTTTTGAGTGTTCTACTTCTAAGACACCAAGTACATATATACCAAAAAACCACCCACAGTCTAGGCATTTTGCAATTTATGTGAAGCTGAAATTAGAGATTGTTTTAAAAATAAACGTAAATGTGAATTCTTTAATATGGCCAGATGTGAAAGAGGCTTTGGTTGATCTAAAAAATATGCATACAATTGAATTTCGCCCTGATAAGGGTGGAGGTATTGTTGTGCTAGATAGGGATAAATATATACAAGCTATGTGTGACTTACTTAGTGACCAAGCAACTTTTATAATTGTGAATTGTAATATTGTTAAAGCATTAATAGAAAAAGTTTATTTAATTTTTGATCTGTTAATCACAGGCATGATCACTGAGGAATTTAATTACATTAATGTTGATAATCCAAAGATACCGACTATGTACAGACTACCCAAAGTACATAAGGACCCGTTTATCCCACCCATGCACGCTATAGTTTCTGGGAGAGGGTGGGTTACAGAGCCTTTGTCCATTTATGTAGAGAAAATGCTGTGCCCAGTAGTTGATAGGATACCCACTATTTTAAAAGACACTAAAAACTTTTTACAAGATCTGTACACTGGGACAGTTGGGTTGGATCCAAATAAGAAATTATTACTTGCTACCCTTGATGTAGTGTCCCTGTTCACAGTGATACCTAATAAATGGGGAATTGAAAACATCAGGGAATTGTTGACACAAGGACATTATTTCAATGTTAAGGTGAGATCGATTTGTGAACTTATAGAAATTTTAGAGAACAATGTTTTTGTCTTTGACAATGATTATTATTTACAGAAGGTTGGCGTGGCTATGGGCACGGCTTGTACCAATAGCTACGCCACCCTAGTTATAGCCAAGTGGGAATTTGATATGGTCTTTAACCGTACGTCATTCATTTTATGGTATAGGCACTCTGTGGATGACTTTTTTTTATTATGGGATGGAGATGAACGGAACTTTATGCTTTGTAGAATATCTGCATACCACTATGACATTTTTGAAGTTTACAGCCACATATTCACAACATATTTGCTTTTTGGATGTCATACATAGAACTACCCTGGGTTTTACATAGGCTTGTATAGGAAAGTTAGGAAGAATACTTTGCTACATAGGCAGAGTATGCACCCTAGGCATATCCCTAGAAATGTTCTTAAGGGACAGCTTTTAAGATTAATGAGATTATATAATAATGATGAGCAGCTGATTGAAGGTTTCAATAAATTAAAAGCAGATTTCTTGGCGAGAGGATATGGTAAGAAGAAAATTGAACATACAAGCTCTACTTCGGGAGAGGAATACAAGAGGAAGACCCTTTTTTCAGAAGCCTTGTATTCTACTCGAGTCTCAGGGAGTGGTTAATGAAAGGAAAATTAGGTTCCCCTTATGTTTTCTAGTGATGTGAATGCATGGTGTATTATTGAGAAGAATTGAAACATTCTATATGCTAATGAGGAATTGAAACGCATAGTAGCAAATAAACCTAACTTCTCTTTTAGAAATAATGCATCGATTAAGCAGCAACTCTGCTATAAAAAGGAATTTATTCCATTTCCAGAGTCACAGAGGCTAGGTACTTTTTCATGTAGACACTGAAGCGTGTAGATATATTTTTAGTGGATCTAGTTTTATACATCCCGTACATTGATGTCTTGTTGAGTTTCCATTTTATGCTGATTGCAGCACTAGAAATATAGTCTACTATTCATTATGTGCTGTCTGTGATGCATGTTATGTGGGGAAAACTAATCGCTCTTTCAAGGAGAGGATTCTAGAACATATACGTGATGTAAGGAATAGCAAGTGTACTAGTGCTTTGGCTACACATATAGAAGTAGCAGGTGCAGAACATAGTTTTAAGTTCTTTGTATTGGAGATTGTACCAGAAGGGAACAGGGGTGGGGACCTGAAGAGTAGGATAGAAGCCGGTGAACTAAGATGGATTTTATTTTTTTAAGGCTGATACCCCTCCTGGGATTAATGATGTAGTTTCATTAAAACCATTTCTAAGGCAATCACCACTTAAACATTAATGCAATTTATAAGAAGTTTTTATTCTGAGATATATATATTTTTAAAGTGCTAATTCCTTGCTAAGCAAGTCATTTTTTTATTGGTGTATGCGTTGTATTTAAACTGTGATGTTTTACTATGGTGTTGTCTGATGAAGCGGTTGTGAACTGTGAAAGCGCTTACCATTCATTAAAGAGTTTGCTACTGTATCAGAGCATCTACCCTTCTGCCTTGTTTGGGACTTCTCTACATATTTTTACAAAAAGACTCCTATGCCCATATAAAGAAAACTAAACCACAACAGATTGTCAAACAATGTGCAGTTTCCAATAAGGGGATCTCATAATTCATCACAAATAAGCATAGTCCCTAATAGTCAGAACACAGGATATTCTGCATGCGGACAAAAGACAACAGACTCTGTGGTGGTGCATCTCCCAGAATGGAAGGCATATCTAATGACATTGTTACTGCATACGGCATCATTTAGTATGATCTGTGTTTTTACTGAATAGTACTCTCTGTCGGGGCCCTTAACTATATGTACAAAACATCCTATTAAACACGGGACGGAGCTTTACATGATTGCCTTACTGATGAACAGAATCACTCTTCTTGCTCATGTTTGTCTGACTGACAAACGCCTTGTTTTCAGATCTGTACTTGTAATGGAACCCAATGTTTGTCATGTGCTGTCGTTTAGGAAGACTCTAAATATGGAAATCAGGGAATACCAGTTTTGACTCCCTCACAGATTCTATCCCAGACAGTACAGTATAAGCATATCATGACATGTAATATACTGCCTAATCCAGTCTTCTTGAAATACATATATTAAATGACATGCCTTTTCCACTGCTACCACGTCACATTTCCAGATCAGTCTATCTATAGTTCTGACTCCTGTCTAGCAAATCTGAATATATTTTATGATGTCTAAGGATCAACTATTTACCACAAGTGTTCTGATCTGTTTTTCTTGCTACCTTTTGATTTTTTCTACCTTATGATTATTGTCACATACTTGGCATCAGAGCACGGAGTCTTTTTAAGGCAGTAGAAAGTTATGCGACCAGGACTGGGTTTTCAATTTGTAGCAAAATCATTTCTCTGATTTGTGCAGTCAGTGCCTGCATGTGCACATCTGACATTATGAAACTGGTTATTATTTTGATGATCCTGTGCTTACAGTATTGACGCTCAACTTTGGGGCACTGATCGATGTGTATTACTAAGGATGTTTTTCATTTGCTCTTTCTGCAGTTGATAGCAGGCCAGCAGGGTCAATAAGGAAGACTTGTGTAAGCAAGCCATCAATTGCTTTGGCATTGCCAGTTGTCACATATGTTTGAACTTTGACCAAAATGCTAAAAATAGTTTGAACCGTGTAATCACTCTGAATTTCAGTCAGTTTAATTTGATGTGTATTGCACTGAACCTCTAACATATTTATTTCTTCAGTTTTAGAATGAAATGATGAGCCCACCATCAGTGTCTCTGAACATGCAGTAAGCCACATCATACCACTCATCCTCTTAGAATAAGAAATCTGGACAAAGTCATATATAAGGGGACAAATGCCCAAAAATAAGGACACTTTAAATATTGCTCTTACAAACTTAGAAAGTTGATAGACTAACAAACTTAGAAAGTTGATAGACTAACAGGTTTTGCATTAGCATGAATTTTCTGAAGGATATTAAGTCAAACTCATATTTCTTACATTATTTTCCAGTTTCAACCTTGAATGATTTGCCAGTGATTTGTCAGAAAACCACAATTTTATTTATTTATTTAACATTTATTTTACCAGGATAAGTCCAACTGGACATCATGTGTCCTTTTTCAGTGGAGTCCTGGGGAGAAAAGCTCCAAAGAAATAACAGTGTACATACATGCTTTAGATAACAATAAAGCTGGCATACAAGATAAGAGAAACAACGAAGTACAAAAAACAATTATGTAGAACAATAAGATACTCAGGAGTAGTACCATTATTTACAATATATACAAAAAGTACATTTCAGGTGAGAGTATAGTGTATGCATTAAATGCTTCAACAGGTCATTTACATATGGAAACGTGGGTCTTCAAGGGGGGGGTCTTTGCAGTTGCAGAGAGGGTTAGTATTGAGATGTAATTTAAGAAGGCCTTTAAAGGTGCCTGTGTGACTTTGTAGCCTAAGTTCAGGTGGGAGGGTGTTCCATGCTTTGGGGCAACATCATGGGAGAATAAGGCCTCCCCAGAACTGTTATTGCATGGATTAACTTTAATCAGGTTTTTGATACATGAATGTAGCTCCCTTTTAGGGCTGTGAAGGTTTAGCATGTCAGCAAGGGCAGGGCACTTACCCAGATGGAAGAGAATTTGATGGGCTATGATCAGTTGGTGGTAGCGTAGGAGGTTTGGAAATTCTAACCAGTGCAGTTTAGTTAGGGATAGGCAATGGTGGGAATGTGATCTATTGTTGGTAGCAAACCTAGCTATTTTATTGTAGCATGTAGAGAGTTTGTTCAGGTTGGTTTTATTAATATTGGTGAGAACTGGAGAGGCGTAAAGTAGTGTTGATAAGAGATGAGTTCTGGCTATTGTTCTAGTCTCAGGGGTTAGTAATAGTTTGCAATGATATAGGCAACCTAGTTTTTTATGGACTTTAGAGAGTTTGGGATATGTGCTTGTTGTATTCAAGCTGGTGATCAAGTGATGCCTAGGAGATTAGCCTCAGTTACTGGAGTGATGAGGGTGCCATTGGTATACATGATGGTAAAGGTGGCTTTGCAGTGTTTGGTTGGGTGGAATAGTATTAGCTGTGTTTTTTGGGGTTTAGTATTAGTTGGTAGTTGTTCAGTCAGTTCTCTACCTCAGTGAAGGGTTCTTGGGCTTTACTTTGAAGTAATTGGATGTTTGTTGCTGAGCAGATTAAGGTAGTGTCATCCGCATACTGGACAATGTTGGTTTTAGTGGTAGCTAGGTGGAGATTATTTGTAAATATGTTGGAGAAGGGGGCCAAGGATTGAACCTTGTGGGACACCACATGCGACAGGGGAGTGGGGGGGATAGGGAGTTGTCCCATTTGACAGTGTGTGACCGGTTGTTTAGGTAACAAACTATTGTGGAGTGGGGTCATCAAGGTTGAGTTCTGCTAGACAGGTGAGGAGTTTGTTATGGGAAACTGTATCAAATGCCTTGGATAGGTCTAAGAAGGTGGATTGACCAGCTTTCCGCTGTTCCTGTGAGAGTTTATGGTATTGGAAAAGTTAATTAGGGCAGTGTTGGTGCTATGGGAAGGTCTGAATCCATGTTGGGTGTTAGTTAGAAGGTTGTTGGTTATCAGGTGGGTAAGGAGTTGGTGGTGGATACATTTTTCTAGAATTTTTGAGAGAGGCGATAGGATTGCAATGGGACGGTAGTTGGAGAGTTCAGTAGATGGCCCTCCCTTGTGGAGGGGGATGATATATGAGGTTTTCCATAATGAAGGAATAGTATGCAGGGCGATAGATCTGTTAATAAGTAGGGAGATGAGGTAGGAGATGGCCTTGGATGCAATTTGTAGATATTTAGCTGGAAGACTGTTGGTAGCTAGGGTGGTAGGTTTGAGTTTAGCTAAGAGATTTTGAATAGTAGATGTTGGTACTGGGGTAAGTGTGAAGGGGTGGAGTTAGTCTGGTAGTTTAAGGATTGAGGTTGGGTTGTGTGTGATATTGCATTTACCGGGTTCAGTATTGAAGAGGTAAAGTAGTTATTGAAACTAGAGGCTGTATGTGAATCAATACCTTTGATATCTGGGGGTGGTGTGGTGACATTTCCAGGCTGGAGGATGTTGTTCACTGCAGCCCAGAATTTCTGTGGCTTATGTTTCCTTTGTAGGGAAATATAGTGGTTTATCTTGTCCAACCTGTTCTGTTTATTTTGCTTTATTTCTGAGCCCAGCAAAGCTTTGTCTAGTTTCGGGAGTTTTGTATTTTTGCCAAGTTAACAAAGCTTTGTCTCTAGTCTTGAGTAAGATTTTAGTGGCTTTGTTTAACCAGGGAGCAGGGTTACTTCGCAATCTTGTTTTCAGTGGGGCTCATTGGTTTAAAATCCCTAGGAATTTGGCATTAAAGTATTCTATTGCAATATCCAGGGGAAGGGTTGTTATAGGAGCCCAGTCACAGGATTTTAGGGCTTCTGAGAATTATACTGGGGAGAAGTGTTTGTGGGAGTGGATTTGTAAGAGAGCGGTGTGTTGGTAGATTTTAGTTTGTGCCGAAGGAGAAAGGTTGGGTTATGGTCACTGAGGGAATCAGGTAGTATCCCAGATAGGTGGTCAATATTGGGCTGGTTAGTCAGGATCCAGTCTAAGGTAGATTCCCGTTTGGTGGTTTTGTCAATTCTTCTGGGTGAGTGTAGGAGTTGTATGAAATTATATAGGTTTAAGTGGTTGGTAGCTATGGGTGAGTGTATGGTGTTCCAGTCTATGTTGACATCACCTAGGAGTACAGTTTCTTGAGACAGGGAATGGGAAGCCCAGTAGAGTATAGATTCTAGAGTCTTAATGTCTCCTGGTGGTATAAAAATGCCGAGTAGGTTTAGTTGTTTTTATTGATTTAGTAGGATTTTGGTGAATAGGGTCTCAGCAGTGTTGAAATCTGGGATTTTTTTTGAAATAGCTGAACTTTTAAATTGGATTTGTAAAGAAGGGCAATGCCACCACCTTTTCTGTGAGGTCTGTCTACTCTTAATATATTGAGACCAGGTGGAATTATGAAGTTATCTTTAATGTGAGGTTTAAGCCATGTTTCTGTAATCACTACAATATCTGGGTTATATACAGAGATGGTTCCATGTAACTGTTCTATTTTATTTATGATACTGCGAATGTTTAGGTTTAGTATGAGTATATCGGTGGATTTGTGTTTAAATGGGAGATTGGGGTCAGGTGTGGTATGGGTGTTTGTTGGGCCAGGGTTGGGGTGAATATCACCTCCTAGTAGTAGTTGAGCTGCAATGCTGGTGATGGTTTTAAGGGAGAATACAGCAAAGGTGTTTTTTAGATTGTGAGGTATAATGGATAGGAGAGGTGAGTTGTAAGATTAAAGGGTAATAGATAATTAGTTGTGTGTTTGCAGGTATGGAGGGATTGTTTGTAGTGTATGGTAGGGGTGGGTGATTTGATACAGTACATGGTGTTAGGTGGGTGGTGATAAGTGGTAATGGAGATAAAGTAAAGACAGATGGATAAACAGTCCAAAAATATGAGGCAAAACTCTGGACATTCTGTAAAAATCTGTACAGATGAGAGGTATGGGCCAGTCCTGCATTCAGTATTTTTAGCTGTAGCTCACTGTAAGAGGTCTTGAAGACTAACCAGACTGAATCTAATGCCTTATGTTTCTTTATGTCACAAGTGAGTATGTCCTTAAGGTATTTAATGCAATTTCCTTTAAAGTGGAGGAAAATACAAACTTTCCATACTGAGAACCAAATTCCACGCAAACTGCAATCCAAATATTTACTTTATGTGATGCATTTATTTTTCACAAGCAAAGGGTCTAGGAGACTACTGATCCTTATGTCAGAGTTAAAATGGGGTGTGTGTGGGGGAATGATTCATAAACCAATACAGTGTATTATGCAAAAGATCTTGGTCAGTAGCAATGCACAGGTAAGGGGCAATTCAGAGATGCATATGGTGTGATCATAAAACCAGAAAAAAAAGCACAATATGCTTCTGCTAAAGACCACATAATGACATGCAAATGATTGCCAACATGCTAATGACAGCCATTACATATGCAAATGATGGGTAAACATGGGGTAGCATGATTCAGAAGTAATATAAAATTAGTATATGCAACAACAATCAGCTGTTCTGAACACCAGCATGTTTCTGTGAACAGGAGTATCACTTGCACAAATATATGTTAGGCATAGCTTCTACAGTAGGCGAACAGTATGCAGTGTCCACCATGGGAGCCAGTATCTATTTTGCATACAGCTGTCCTCCACACAGTATAAGGGTTCATCTGTTACTGACAATGTTGCAATAGTGGAAGTGATGGCAACTGCTACTGGATGAACAGAGATACCATAAAGTTAGACATCCACGTGAAATCAAGGGAGATCCATGGAATACCTATCCCAGTGGACACACAAGTTTCTGCAGCATTAACCATCCTTTCTACAGGACCTTTCAGCATCCACAATGGGTCTCACTACGTTTCAAAAGCATCAGACACTGGAATCCTACACCAGTTCCTTGACATGATGTTGCAGGATGCACAACAGCATATTAGGTTTGCATGGACAGCTCTGGATAGAGAAGTGCCATGCAGGCATTGTATGACATAGCCCATTTCAATGAAGATCTGTGAATCATTGACTTCACCCCCTTTGATATCAAGGACCCACTTGCTCCACATGGCATCCGGTACATAAGCCAGAAGGGCTTCCACTCCATCAACTGCCAGGTCATATGCAGGGCAGTCCACTGTTGCTTGTTGCAAGTGATACTGGATACGCCTTGGAACAGCGGCTTATTACCCCCATTTGCAACCCTCAGACCATAGTGGAGATGGCATGCAACACCGGATCTATATTAAGTCAGTGAAATGGCATTACAGTGAATGCCATTTCACTGACACATAGAACAAAAGTTGAAAACAAAAGCTCAGGTCAGCAAATTTTTTCTCAAAGAAAAAAAAATCACTTGGCCTGAGCCGTCACATTGGCCTTTACCCCACTGTAGTGCAATCTCGGAGTTAGTATATTTAGTTAGGGGGTGTGGGGGGGTGAAGCCCCCCACTCTGCAATGTTCTAAGTTGTGTGTTGCTTTTTGTTGGTCTACTGTTTTTTTTTCCCTGGGGAAAAAAAAAAATCAGTGACCTGGGGGTTTTGCTTTCGTCAGCTTTTGTTGAATATGCATCAGCAAAATGGCATTCACTGTAATGTCGTTTCACTGATTTAATATAGACCCTGTAACACCACACTGTATATCGCTGAATGTGTATTTGGACTGATGAAGGCCTATTTTCATTGCATGGCTACATCTGAAGGTGCAATCCTGTATACTTCAGAGACCTGCAGCAAGACATTTATGATCTGCATCACACTACACAATAGGGTGCTATGAAAGCAGTTACAGTGCTGCTATCTAACATACCTGTGGAAGCAGCAGAGGAGGAGCAGATGGGTGAGGGGTTGTCAGAGGAATCAGCTGGGGCAGTACCTCATGCCATGCAGTGGCTAGAAGAATAAGTCATGGCACTGGCAAAGAAACACCATTCTGTCTACAATTATATCCTGTTATAAGACAAACACAGAACAGAACTGTTGCATGCAATAGCACAATCACACTGTGCATTACACTGCACTGACTATCTATGCTGTGCATCAGGCATTACTGGAGGGGAAAGTACAGTAATTATCCTTTGCACAGGTGTTTTTGAGCACAGTGACAGGGCAGCAATGCTATCACAGAATGAAGGGTCATATGTGATGGATGCAATAGCCACACATGACTCAAAGGTTAGGAGAGTCACAGATCACAACCTCCAGTAAGAGTAAAATTTGCATGGGTACAATGCTGCATGGATATCTAGCGTTGTCTTGCAGTGTCAGGACTGGAGACATCATTTCAAGGGATGTTGTGCCAAGTCTGGAGTCTGTATGGGTATAATTCTTCTTTTCCCCCTTGTGGTGAAATGGAATGTCAGCATCCAAAACTGTGGGAATAGGCCAACTGGTATTCCTCATTATATGGTTAATCGGAGTGTGATGGCATTGAACTGTGGGACTCTGATTGCCTTGCACAGTGTGGGGTTTCCATGGTGAAGCTAGAAGTGTATCAGTAAGAGTCATGGGAGTGGTTACATTTAGGGTGGAGGTAGCCATGGAGGGGGAGAGAGAGAGAATAGTGAAGTTGTCCCAGGAACAGTGTTTGCCATCCGTATAAGCCTGGTGTGTGATCATGAAATGTGCATCCATCCCCTAGCACAGTTCACATTTTCATGGCTGCACTAATGGCTACTACCTGGGCCACCAATGTCCGACAGGCTTGACTGCTTCGGGTCATTTGCCATGTCATTCTGCATGCAGTGCAGGATGTCCCATGGTCACTGTAGTGGTTGATTCTTTTCTTTTGAAGGCCACACAACATACTCAGAAGGCCACACAACATACTCAGAATCTCTGACATGTCTGAGTACTGGCGAGCTATGCCTGGATCACAGACTTGTGTGTCCCCTGATTGATGGCAAGAGTGATAGCCAGGTCTGGGAATGTCTGAGTCATTATGGCTACTATTACTTACTCCCCTCTCCCCTATGCTGGTTACATGCATCTCAGGGACAGCGTGGCTCTTTAATGCCAACTGTGGTGGTGGAAACCTGTATAACAGAGGAGGCCCCCACTTAAATTGCAGTAAATGTGATGCCACACAGGCCTATGTTATATTGTCAACAGGCTGGGTTTTGTATCAACCACTTTTGTCAAATAAGAATTAAGCACAATTTTAACTGCCGATTCATCATTGCTATAGTATATAGATAAACAATAGTGTACCTAAATACTGTGCTATCTGTTTAGTTAAGTTGGCATTAGTCTATACTTATAACTTAGAAATCAAGAAGTTAATTTACTAGGACATTACCTTTTATATATAATTTTCTGTTAGCCGCAAATCTCACAATTTCCTCCTGAACTCCCTCACTAAGAGTCTGCACCTTTGCACATGCAAAGCATTCCAAGGTATAGGGTTACCCTGTTAGATTCCTATTACTTGTATTGGTAGTATTATATCATCCCTTTATTTTTAGTGGGATTGGCTAATATGTCATGTCGCCACAAACTTATTCTGCAAGGACAGTACTGGCTATTGTAATAAGTAGGACCTTTTCACCATTTGTAAGAACTACAATGTTACATTCGACCTTCAGCAGTGCTGCACATGTGTGGTGCAACCACTAGGAGGCGTGCTGGTTAACATTCAGTACCAAGAGTAGGTATCAACAAACCATATCAAATGTTAACCTTTAACATTTAAAAAAAACTCCAGCTTTCATAATTGTACTTACTTAAACTTATTAACTGTGCATTTATAGCACTTAATCCAAACTGCACTTTCAATTAATCCCACTGCTACATTAACTGTGCCCGACAGACACTACCCTGTGAAACAATCACAGTGGATTTGGTCTGTATGCAGAAATCACACCAGCAACCTGTAGTGTAACAGACTCGGGAGAATAGGCAGGTATCAAATTTGTCAAGAGAGCTGTTGTATAACAAATGCTCTTAACAAGCACCATTTCAGTTAGATGTGCATCATTTCTTTTGGACAGCAGCAGATGCACTAATCCATGTTTTGACCATGCTTAGTGGTCTCAGAGTAATGCCATCTCCTTATTCAACAACATCTTTGTTTTGGAGGACTGCAGTAGTGTCCTAGGAAGTGGGAAACAGGGCTGTTTCATGTACAATCTGCACCTTTAAGGATGTTACATGCTCCATTTTATGTTATGACATGTCAAATTATTATCCATATTCTTCATAATGTTCATTGTTAGAATCTTATTTTTTCACTCTTGTCCTGAATGACCACTAAGGCTGCATTCCATTGTCTTCCTGTAAGTTTGTGTAGCTTGATTTAAACTGCATTCATCTAAGTTGTTTATAACCTTTAATCCACATGGTTTCATCACTTGTAGCCTGTACACAGTACAGACTCAATCACTTGTAACATGTGCTCTACAGTGTTATCACTTGTAGCCTATACCATCTCATTGCTTATAATACAGTACATAGTCATATCCCTTGTAGTCTGTACACAGTATAGTCTCAATCACTTGTAACGTGCTCTACAGTGTTATCACTTGTAGCCTATACCATCTCATGGCTTATAATACAGTACATAGTCATAGCCCTTGTAGCCTGTACACAGTACAGTCTCACTCACTTGTAGCATGTGCTCTACAGTGTTATCACGTGTAGCCTATACCATCTCATTGCTTATAATACAGTACATAGTCATATCCCTTGTAGTCTGTACACAGTACAGTCTCAATCACTTGTAACATGTGCTCTACAGTGTTATCACTTGTAGCCTATACCATCTCATTGCTTATAATACAGTACATAGTCATAGCCCTTGTAGCCTGTACACAGTACAGTCTCAATCACTTGTAACATGTGCTCTACAGTGTTATCACTTGTAGCCTATACCATCTCATTGCTTATAATACAGTACATAGTCATAGCCCTTGTAGCCTGTACACAGTACAGTCTCACTCACTTGTAACATGTGCTCTACAGTGTTATCACTTGTAGCCTATACCATCTCATTGCTTATAATACAGTACATAGTCATATCCCTTGTAGTCTGTACACAGTACAGTCTCAATCACTTGTAACATGTGCTCTACAGTGTTATCACTTGTAGCCTATACCATCTCATTGCTTATAATACAGTACATAGTCATAGCCCTTGTAGTCTGTACACAGTGCAGTCTCAAGCACTTGTAACATGTGCTCTACAGTGTTATCACTTGTAGCCTATACCATCTCATTGCTTATAATACAGTACATAGTCATATCCCTTGTAGTCTGTACAATGTACAGTCTCATCATTGCTTGTGCACTGTGCAGTCTCTGTTTATAACCTGTATACTGTACAGAATCGTCACTGTGACTTGTACATTGTAGTCTCTTTGGTTGTAACAGTGCATTCACTCATACTTTGAACATAAACAATGCTGTGTTATATTTATTTGTAAACTTTTGCTTTTGTTCTACTTGGTTGCTGAAATGAGAATATGCACCTATCTGGTTTCATGAATGTATAAATAGACAGAATTTCAGGTTAGTTACCTTCTTATAGTAATTTAAGAAGAGTGCAAACTGTTTCCTTTTTACTGTTGTAGAGACCGTGAAGAAATTGCCCCCATTTAAGGTCTACTTTAGTTCAGCGAATGATCAGATGATCGAACACTATTCGTTTGAACACAAATTGTCGAATTGGCAAAATAGCGAACGGCCGGAACAGCAAATTTTTTCTCAGGGGAAGAAATCGCTGGGCTGACCATCTGGGTTGTGCTATTTCCTCCACTCTAGTGTGATCTCGGAGTTGGTATATTTAAGTAGGGGAGTGTGGGGGGGCACAGCCCCCCCCACTTCAGTTAGTGTTTTTTTTTGGGGGACAGCAATTTTTTTCCATGGGGGAAAAAAATTTGCTGTTCAGGTTGTTCGCTGTTTTTAGTTTGAGATTTAGGGGTTGATATAACAACGTTTGATCATCTGATCTTTCGTTGTTATACTATAGACCTCACATTTATTATACTTTCTGGTGGAGTATACTTTAACATGATTCTATGTGCTTCTTACTCCTGAAAATGGGTGTTTGCCATTATGTTACTTGGCATTCAAGGAATCAGCTGCAAACTGTGTTTTTTAAATTTCTCTTTGTCTACAAAAGATGACCATCAGTGGACCACAGTACTTCTCCTTGACTGCCAGATCTTTCCCAGACTTACTCAGATAAAGATCAAGGCTGGCGAGGAGATCAAGGCGTGTGCATCAAACTGCTGCTAGGAGTGCTTTTCCTGTTTTTCTTCCCTGCCCCACATATACTCCAGTAATGCCCTGTGGGTGAGGCATGTAATAGTCAGAACATGCCAATCCAATCCTCACTTTCTCCAAGAATTTATTATCGGCAAGCTGTCCACCCTCAGGAAGCAGTTCACATTTGTTTCTCTGGCCTTCTCCAGGGAAATGTAACTGCTGGTGTGCCTTGTATAAATACTCTTCCCTCCTCTACATCACAGATGGTTGGACACTGCCTCACCCTCTCCTGCCAGCACCTCAGATGGTGGAGTTGCTAAATATAACTTGGGTCACCTGGTCCCTCATGGTCCCTCTTCTCCATGTTGCTGGCTAATAATCAATTGCAAACTGTAGAAGTATTGTTTAATTTTACTTGGAATTATATCAACAGAATTTTCTTTATTGACAGTAGCTACCATAGTAGGTTACTACAGGTTTTACTCTTGGTTTTGTGTTGCTTCATATGTAGTATGATTGCGGACATTTTAGTTTTATTTTTTCTGTGTTTTCTTCTTAGGTAAAACTTTGATGTCTTTAACTGTCAAAATGGTAGAAGTGTTTTTGAGGCCGAAATATAAAATATACATTTGGATGCGATATCTTCTTTACTCCTGGTGTGTATCTCAACTAGAAAGGTGACCGGGATTTTATTTTATTTTTATATTGTATTTGTGTGCGGTGATGGTGCTGCGGTAGCGTTGTCACCTCACAGTAAGATGCTGTCCGGTTCGATTCTCAGCTAGAGCGTCTTCTTTGTGGAGACGTGCGTGAATGGGCGTACCTTCGTTGAAGGTTGTGCGTCAGGGCTGGTAACTCGGCACGTAAAAATCAACTACCAATCATTAGCGGACTGGAGTTCTGCTGTGGCGACCCCTAACCGGGAAAAGCCGAAAGACACAACATTGTATTTACGTGTGTAAGGTAGTCAGGCAGACAATAGTCTACTAGAGGGGCCTGTTTCTGTATTTATTTGAATATTCCTGTGAGTGAAAGCTTTTCACTAAGTGTTTGAAGCTGAAATACCTTATCCAAATGTGAAGCAGGAGTTAAAGATACATTTATAATTAACTTTGTTTTATAAAACATAACTACTTTAATAATGGATCACTTAGCTCAGAATCTGTTACAGTCATTACTTGATGAGAAAGCAGTTTTTCTGCACTGCCATTGTTGCATGTAGAATTTAAGTAGTGTCAGTTTTGTCAATGATGACAGCACATTTTGTATTAAATGTAGCTCACTAGCAGACTTAGAATATGAAACTGAAGCAATAAGGTGATTTGTGCTGACAGCACCAACATACTTTTGAGAGGAGGAATTACCACATATAGGAATGCAACAATGTGGAGTATATAAAGCAGTAAGAAAGATGTGTTGCAATGAGCATGTTCAGATTTGAGTCTTCTAGCATCCTCCATGAAATAAATCAGTACCCAAACAGATTGTGCACAAATGCAAAGTTTGAATAACGCTGTTTAATATCGGGACAGTTTTGTTATACCCACATGTATAAATGCACACACTGACACAGATTTGCTTGTATTAGAGAACATGGAAATGGACAGAAGCAAGGATTTAGACTTCCATACTGGGAAAAGATTAAAACAGAGCACTGCAAGTCCAAGCACAAACAAAAGGTAAAAAAGATGAGTCACTGTGGGGAGGTAACTTTCAGATTTCTTTCTCTGGTTTTGGCCATGAGAATGAATGCACTGTGATATCACAACACAGTAGTGTGTTTCTGCTGACAGACTCTGATTAAAAAATCTATTAAACCAATGTCAAGTATTGACAAGGAAATAATAACCGTTTCCAGTCTTAGTGCATGTAAGCTTTTGTATATAAAGCACTGCAGAAGCTTCTACCAGGAAAGAGCACCATTGGTTCAGTTATTATTCATGCAGATGTTGATTTAACATGCACTCCATTGTACCACATGTATAACAGCATTGATATTATTTGCAATAGGTACATAAACCAGTGTGAACACTGGTTATACTGAGATTTTGTCCTCATTTTCCTTGCCTGATAAGAATTCAAAGGTTCTCTTAATTAACAAGGAGAACATGCCAATCCACATGTGACACACAGACACACACACTTGGATTTTTACAGGTGTCTGGAAGGACTTTTATAGAAAGTAGAGCTGTTTGAGAGGAACAGGTTTCACAGAAGTTATCAGGGTGGCAAACATTTAAGAAACACAAGGATATGATTTGTTTTAGACTTGATTACCGCTTAACAGTAGTGCGAGAATAAAAATTTGCTACATAAATGCCTAGAGTCTAACAAATAAAACAAAATACAAGTTGTAATGAACAAACAATATTCTGTAGATGTAACCACTGCGCTATGAACTGGTGCCGGAGTAGCTATTTTTGTGCTGAATAACCTTCCATCTAGATTATTATTAGTGGATTATTTATAAGAAGTTATGTTATTGGAACTTAGATATATACAGGAATACAGCAGAAATTATGGTATGATACAACTGTCCCAGTCCTCCTGTATTAGACCAACTGGAATAAATAGAAAATACAGTGAAAGGCATAGACTAGGGAGCAGATCCTCACTGCACTCACTAAGGTCAAGGGTACTCATCCGATGGGCCCTGATAATATCCCAGGAAAGATGACCAGTCAAGCCCTCTATGAGGCTTATTTCCTGGTGCTATTTGTTTTGCAGATGTGCAACAAATCTTTCAGTGTTGGATCATGGGATGTCTTGTAGGCTAGGCATAGATTGTGGTATAGCAGTCTGTATGAGACCAAGTGCAGGGATAGAACTTTGAGAACTTGTTTCCTCCTCCTATTCTTTTCATAAGGAACTCCTGTGGTCTCTCAAGCTGTTGCAAGTACCTGGTCAGGTACATGTCTAAGGTGCATTGTGCTCAATGATTGCTCTGATAAGGGACAACCATGGCAGAACAATGATCTCTTTGAAACTGAATGCCATGTCCTTACTTGTATGTTGTACTACATAAAATGACTCTCATGACAATAGACACAAGGTGGTCAAAGGTCAGGTTACTGTTAACATGCATTTCTATAACCCCAACTACTGGGTCTACTTTTAGGGGTGTATAATCAATGTGGCAAATTTCTAAAAATGGCCATCTTTTCAAAGGGTATTATTATGCATTTTGCCCCATTTAATTTTAGTCCATGGCTCCGGCACCAGTTGTTTGTCTGCATTGGAATCAGTATTGAAGAGTATCTGTGTCTATAAGGGATTCAATGACCACTCCTAGTTTATAGTCATCTGCAAACTTGGTCAGCCAGAGCCCTTTGATGTTTGCCTTGACTTCAGAGAAGTAGAGGTCAAAAAGTAGAGGCCCCAGCACTGATCCCTTTAGGATTCCATTAGTGACCAGTCTGTCTGTGTAGGTGGAGTCCTCTAGCTTAACTTCACTTGTCCCATCAGTGAGCTAACTGGCTATCCATTTTTTTTGTATGGCCAGGTCGAGGTAGGCAGTGTGTACCATTTTGCCATCATCCATAGCATTAGTGACCATCTCAAAGTACACCAGGTTAAGTAGACACGACCTACCTTTGACAAACTGAACTGGGGTAGGGTCCAGTGTCTGTAGGTTTAGTATGTCATTGTTTCTCATATCTGTGGGACTTTTCTGTGGCCTTGAAAATGGGACTGGTTAGACTTAGTCTGTAGTTCCTTTTTTGTGGTGGAATGCCTTTAAACAGGACCTGTTGGATGGAAAAGGTTTCCCATCTATGCGAAGCAAAACTCATAACCATATTCAAACATAACTTGGACCAATGGATGGGAAATCACAAAGTTACCACTGGTTTGGTACCTATGTCCATAAGGGACATGGGCAGTCTGTGAATGCCTGATGTGTATGAGCCTGTATCACATTAAAATTTCTTGGTATATCGACGTCAGTAATATTTTGGTAAATTTGAGGCAAGCTTGTCTAGCTTAAAATGGATCTTGGACTGATTGCTCATAGCCAATTAATCACCTATGAACCTATCAATAAGTGCAGAACTACACTGCAGTGTAAATTTCAGTCTCACACTATGGATTGCCTGCGGAATAGCTTACCATTACACATACATAAAAGTGAATTAACCACCTTTAGAAGCGCTTTAGATTCATGGATGATTCAGTTAGCCTTCTCACTGAACCCAGAGAATGTGTGTTTTGATAAGCGTATAGACCCTTACGCAGTTATCACTAACTATATGTATTTTTGGGGGGGGGGTCTAAGCTGTGCATCTCTAACGTAGGCATTTTAACCATTTTATTTTGTTTTGCAGTTGTTATACTTCTATAGAAAAAAAAATCAGGTTATTTTCACTTCAGTGTGGAGATGCATTTTTTACAGAAGTGAAATTGTAATGTCTTTAGGCTTTTCCCAGTTAGGGGTGCCACAGCGGAACTCCGGTCTGCTAATGATTGGCAGTGGATTTTATGGTGCAGAGTTGCCAGTCCGATGTCCTACCTTCAATGAAGGCACACCCATTCACACTCGCACCTACCTACATGTCTTTAACGTTACTCGATCATGGGGAGGACACGCAGACTCCACACAGAAGGTGCTCCAGTCGAGAATCGAATGGGAGAACCTCTTGCTGTGAGGCGACAACGCTAACTGCTGCACCACCCTGGCCTCTTTTTTACAACAGTGAAATACTGCGTATTATTTTGATAATTTTGATCATTATTTCTTTACTCCCATATACAAATCTGGTGTGTGTGTGTGTGTGTGTGTGTGTGTGTGTGTGTGTGTGTGTGTGTTGCACAACGTGCTGCTACATTGTTCAGCTGCCATCAGTTTTGCTTCATAGCAGGGTCAGCTAAGTAGCAATCTTTGCTTGCGGTCACAAATGCACAGCACCATCTGGCTCAGTTGTATTATAGTTCTGAGCGAACAGCTGCCTTGTCCTTTATTTTGCCCAGAATTACTTCCTGCAATTTGCCCACTGCTGCAGCATATTGCACATCTGCCTTACAGTAACTTTGACTGGTCAGATGGCTGCTATTCTCATGTATCTGTTCATGTCAGTAGTCTCTTCTTAATAATGAGGCTTTTCCTTCTTTTGATCAGGCAACTTGAAGGAAATGGCCTTCCCTTGCTCTAAACCAGGAGGTGTGTCTTGAGTTCCCCTTATAATCACGCTAATATGATGCCAACCCTGACCAAGTGACCCATCTTTTCACTATGTTGACTGGCTAACTATTGCATGCGGTCTTAGTCCTAATATTGATCCAGTCACTTTTGGTTACTTTTCCCTTTTACTTTTGAAAGTGATACGTCTTGGATCTTTCATGCTGTTGACCAAGTCATTTTGTCCTGTTCATTTGTTGTAGTCAGCTAAATAATTTATCTTAGCATTTCTTTGCTAATGATGCCTAAATGACTTTTTGTCTTGCTTTGTTAATGCCAAATTACTTCTAGCTGGCCAAGTGACTTGCTTGCCACAGACTACACAATGTGTTATCAATCTTTCTCATCTATTGGTACAGTGTTCTGGGTTGGCCCCTCCCTCCCTCTGTTTAACTGCATTGTTGTTCCCCAAGCTTTTACATCTACATCTTATAGGCTCATTGCTGAAAGGAGCTAACTGAATCATGTAGACCCTTGCTGGTATATTAATAGGAACTCTGTTGTAGTTTCACAAGCAGAACTTTTGTACTTTACTACAGAAAAGTTTTAACTAGTTACTGGGAATTAATCAGTGTTTTTACTGAGATTTATGACTCTCAGTGCATATCTATCATGTTTAAAATGAACTTGCCAACAGAAAAAAATGATTCGATATTCCCTGAGTAGTGAGCTTTTAACGTATATCCAGAAATGGCATTGATGGCCAAATCGGCCAGAGTGCTGGCCTTCGAAAGATTTTACTGGGAAGGATGTAGCTGCAGCCAAGAAAGCATTTACAAAAAGTATTGACTTGATGGCCTAAGTACGTGAACAGTTCTGCTTCCCAAGTCAGCATATATTAATGTGTCTGTATATGTTTTGCTTTTGTTTAAGTAGTGGGAGTGGTGCAGGACATAAGACAGTGGCCTGTGCTGTAACATGTCCATGCTTTCTTTCAGCAAAGGCTAAGTTAAGTACCTGGGATAGGATATGAAGTCAATATTTGCTTGATGGCAGTTTGTAGCTCTTGTTCACCTGAGCATTTATTCCTTCAGTGGTTTGCATCTCCTTAATCTTGATTTGTTACGCTGTTTGAGTGCGATAATTTAAATACAAGCATTAAATAGAAAACAATTGTTTCTTCACCTCACCAGCAGCTTTTCCTCCAAAAGGTACACTGTACTGTTGCATGCAAGTGGAATAGCATTTCATGCCTTGAAAATTCACCTATATTATAAAGCATTTAACTAAACATTACTCCCAAACACTTAGCAAAAAAAAAAACGAACAGTAATAATAGCCCAAGACTTGGACCAAAACAAAGATAAATTACATGATTTGATTTTGCTTTCAGACATTGCATCAGTGCCATTAACACCATGGAAACAGTTTGAACAGACTTGCTGAAAGTAAATTTTGTATAAATAAAGTTTTGTTTTTGGCAGGATCCTTAAATCAGTAACTCTTACAACACAATACTGTATGTGCTAAACTGCCAAGAGTGGCCTTGTGAGAGGAAAACTTTTAAAGACTCAAAAATGAGTATAACTTTTTGTCTAAATTCACACACACACACATCATCACAAACAGAGTGACTAGTAACATTATGAGAGCTGTACATTTCATGTACTTCACATACTTTTGGACAAAATGATTAAAGAGAAAATGACGTGCTGCATTGTCAGTAAAAGTTGTACATGTCAGTTGTTATACATGTCTAACAACCTCCAGTTCACTTTCCCCTCTATTAGGCTTATACACAATCAATTATTTAGAGCACCCTTGACCCCTGTGACTTGTAGTCTCGAATCAGTCATACTTATCCCTTTTAAAGCCCCCAGACAATGATTTCACATTTGGTATTTAGTTCATCTGTGGTATTTAGTTCATCTGTGGCTTCAAGATCACCCCTGAGAGCAGTTCCCAAGAAATAACATGGAGGAATTTGTCATGGCACTGGAACCTGTATAGGTAGGTTTACAGCTAGCATGGAGGGGGTGACTAACCACAGTCCAGGGTATTTGAAAGAGGGAACTAATGGAATGTTTTTGTAATAACTAGTAGGGGACTTTGGAGACATGAAGAGCTTCTGTTTGGTGCCAAATAACATGATTTTTTTGAGTTGAGTACAAGATTCACTTTAATGAATAAGGCGTTGAAAGTCTGATCAGAGGTCCTGTTGTCAAGTTGAAACTGATTGTTTTGAATGGTAAAGGACATACCTCTCAACTCTCCAGATATTTGCATCATGTCTGGATTTTTGCCTCATATTTTTAGTCGGTTTCTCATAAAATTGCATTTTTTCTGGAAAATCATTGGCAAATCATTGAGGATTAAAGTCAGAAAATAATGAAATACATTTGAGTTTCAGACTTCATACCTTTCAGAAAATCCATGCTAATGCAAACCCTGTCACTCTGCTAACTTTTAAAGTTTGTAATAGCAATATTTAAAATTTGTTCCTATTTTTGGGCCTTTGTCCCCCCACCCCCCAATTATTTATGGCTTTTTCCAGATTTCTTGCTCTAAGAGGTTGAAGTATATAAAAGACCATATCATCCATCTATGTATAATAAGAGGAAGATGATGGTGGTAATCTGGAAGTTTGTTGATGTAGCTGGAGAATAGCAGAAGGGCAAGGATGGAGTCTTTTGGGACACCTTTGGGTAGACAGAAGGTATTGCAGTTAGCATATATTCTGCTATAACTCATTCACATCCAGGGCTGCACTATCTTGGGAGTTTTGCCTCTACTCTCAGGTAGTTTGATTTTAGTGTCAATATATATAAAATGCAGGGGTGTGGGGGAGAAGGGAGGGGAAGCTGCACTGCAAAACTGATTTAAAGGGGTAAATGAGTTTTAGAATTTGCTGTTTTTTTATTTGAATCACTGTTTGTCCTTTATCTTTTGCACCCAAGCAGAATTAAACATATCTAGTGTTACATAACCCATATTGGTGTTTATTAGACAGTGTGACATCTTCAGAAGAGGTCAAGCACATGGTCAGCCTTAGGTTGATTGGGCCAATTGGTGGTAATAAAGCCCCATAGTTGCAAAGGGCCCTGCACTTTTCTGCTGGCCAAAAATCATTAGTCCCAGCCTCAGCCTCAAATTCTACTTTTTCAGCTTCTTGAAGTATCTCACAAAACTACTTCTTTTTCACCAATTCTCTAAAACTTTGAGTTTAAAAAGAGCAAGCCATTTCCATCAGCCTTTGTAGTGAAGCAGAGTACACATACCTAAATCCTGTGCATCCTCATCCCCTCTGAGTTTTCTTTGAGGCATGTGTGTGTACAGGCAGTACAGCTAGTAGATTTCTTATTGTGAGTGCAAAGAGTAAGTGACCAAGATTGCAAGCTTTTCTTCCTAAAGAGTCATTGTAACTTGTTTGGTAAGCATTTTTATTTATTTATTTTTTTGTCTTGTCAATTTAAACCAGACATTGATCAAGAGAGGACAAAAGGGTTGGGAGCTTGAACAGGATGGTGGTTAGTAAATGTAACAACCAGGTACTCCTCCACTGATAAGCACACTATCCAGCTATTAGAGTTAAATTATGCCACAAGAATCAGTACAGTAATATACCGATTCTGGTAATATATTTTTAGGAAACTAAATGTATTTTCTTTGTTTAAATTATGGTATTAGTGAAGCCATAAGCCAAGAGTAATAAGTGGAGGGTGGAAGGGAAAAGCAGATGAGCACGACATGTATAAATAGATATTTCATGAGGAGAGAAGAGAAACCTCATACTAAGAGAGAGTTGTGCTGACAGAGGTGCTGCTTGGTGCTACACTGCCTCAGAGTGTTGATACAGTGCCTTAGGTGAGAGGGAGGTTAAAAGAACAAGTCCTGCAGTGTCTCAACTGTTGCAGATGCTCATATTTTTGCTTCATATTTGGTCTGTTCCTTGGAGAATGTGTGGTTTCCTTGAAAATCATTGTAGTGTAGTCACTAAATGAGACATTTGAGTTTTAGACTATATCCTTCAGAATGTCGTGTGTGCCAAAGCAAAATCTATTATTCTACCAACTTTAAGTTTTAAAGAGCAATGTCTAAAATATGTCCCTGATTTTGGTCCTTTGTCCTCACCATTAATTTTGGCTTTGTCTGGAATTGTTACACTTTTGCCCGTCTCAATAACTTTGTGCAACAGTCAACTGTCCAGAATTTTGCAGATGTTCAGATTTTTGCCTATATGGTTCTTTTGCAAAACACTGAAGTGCAGTCACTAAATAAATCATTTAAGTTTGACACTGCATCTTTCAGAAACTGTGTAAAAATGTATCTGTTATTCTAGCAACTTTCTAAGTTTAATACAGCAATATTTAAAACGTATTCCTCATGTCGGTCCTTTATTTCCCCTCCCATTATTCTTCAACAAAGTTGTTGAGGGACTAAAGAGAATCTCTCAGCTGCCCAGAATTTCACTGATGTCCATATTTTTGACTTTTGGTAGCTGTGAAGTCTGACCCTGGTCTAGCTTACCATTATAGCCCTCCACATGCAGGGTCCAGTGTTCCTTAAACAAATTTTTGCTTCCCTGCATTTCTCGTCACCATCTCTGATCTACCAGTGAAAATGAGTCACAGATTCACCAGGTATGGATGGAAACAGAGTGCTGCTAACTGTTGATCTGCAGGAATCTAGCTCTGTGAAACGTTCAGGAATATCACTAACAGATTACGCTTGCACAAGGATTTTTAGCACTCCATAACAGGGAAGCCAGTTCTCCTATCACTATTAGTCAGACCCACCAAACCTGTAGAAAAATACACAACATAGCAGATACAAAAATTATAAAGGGTCTTTTTTATGTTTAATTTGCAGGAAACAAGCCATCTGCCATTAATTCCTATGACTCTGTACTTCTGTATTACCTTTAGGTTTCCATAAAGAAAGATGTATGATAGCAAACATAGGTATTAGAGGAGAGAAAAGCTCTGAAGTGTCACGATGCATACAGCAGAATTAAGAGATCTCAGGGAGGAGCTAGTGGTCTCATTCCATCTTATGACCTCCTTAAAGCTATCAGAGAACCGCAGAAGGGCAACTGTTGTATAAATAAAAGTGATAAGAAGAAACAGGCCTATATTTAAGCCAGTTAATCAGAAATGGGCAGGAGATACTTAAAGTAATTCCTGAAAAGATGGATTATTCTGTTCTTTAAATTAAGCAGGTCAACAGACGGGGACAACATTAGTCTGTTGCTTCTTTGGCTATAGCAGAGTGGAGAGAGAACACACAACTGGAACACATTAAGCAAGCATACTTTATTATATAGAATGTTCTTGTTAAATTCAGTATGGAAAG
This sequence comes from Protopterus annectens, assembly GCF_019279795.1. Taxonomy (NCBI): domain Eukaryota; kingdom Metazoa; phylum Chordata; order Ceratodontiformes; family Protopteridae; genus Protopterus; species Protopterus annectens. Next base: position 224,400,547 of record NC_056747.1, on the reverse strand, counting down.
TTTGGCATAAAAAAGGAAAAACTGGGCTTTGAAAGATTTGCATAAGCCAGCAAAATGGTTAGTGTGGCACTCATATAAACAATTAAATTTCATTGAGCTTTCTGCATCCATTTCACTGGTGCTACTGTATACATTTCCAACTAAAGGATCTTTTCCACATAAATGATCTCACCTATTGTTAACAATTCAAATATATGACCACCAAAGAAGGGAAAGTGAGACAATCTAATTAGAGCATGGAAATGAATTTTTAGGGTTCAGGAGAATATTTGATTGCTTATCCACACAAGTTACGTAGAAAGGGTAAGATATCCTTACATTTAAGCAGCAGTATGACACAAATAAGGTTATATTTAGATCTTCCCCAGGTTTAATGACGTGGTTAATGTCATGCTTTGTTCAGGCATGTTCACTACAGATAAAAAGCTGGTGGCAGAACTATATTGTGTTTACACTGAGAAAAACAGGAACAGAAGCAGAGTGATAAGACCTTAACATCTGCAACAGTTCTCTTGATTATATTAGTTATAAAAACATATAGCTGGATGAGGAAAACCTGTCTAATAATGATGAGATTCTGAAATTGCAGAGAAAGTACTGAAACTAGAAACCTTCCAATGTGCTAGTATCGTGAATTACTGTTAGCACTCATATAAAAACATTCTTCTCAGAAAAAATAAAACAGAGGATATTAATATAGTTATGATATGAGACTCCTTAAAACCCTATATTTATGGTAAAACATTATTGTGGTATAAAAAGAAAACAAAAGAATGGGAAATGGAGTTAATCAACATCCAAACTCAGTAGTTAGAAATGAAAGCCAAATATTCTAATGAAAATAAAACCATGAAAAAATGAGATTTTCAACAAAATATATTCACAATTTTATCACATGGAAAAATTAAAAATAGGCTCCAACAGTATGTCACCTAAACATATGCATATCCTTACAAGAAGGATTAACATCTTAGAAATTAAAAATTCTAAAGATAAGATTTGTACAGAAATTGGTGATGTACTTAAAGCTTTCGGAATTCATTACATTTCACTAAACCAAAAAAAAAAAAAAAAAAAAAAAAAAGAAAATATGATACCTAACTTATTTTCAAACTTGATTTTGATCAATAACGATTCCTCTGGTTTTAAAAGATAACTTATATAATCCAATATCTTTTAAAGAGATCATTGAAAAAATAAAATCAAACATAAAAGTCTTGGGTATGGATGGTATAATAAATTAAATTTAGAAATCATTACCTCTTGTATTATATATTTTTCACAAAACTCTGTTAGAAATACAAAATAATGAAAGGATTCTTCCTTCATTGGAAAATTTATTAATCACCCCTATTCTAAAATAAAATAAAAAATCATGTGCGATATTCCTCCTATAGACACGTCTCCCTTTTAAATAATAAGATTTTCATGGCTATTCTGTCAAATAGAATAGAAAAACATTATCACAAATAATCAACTTGGATCAATCAGGTTTTATATATCAAAGACAAACACATGATAATGAAAGAATTCTTACGGTCACACATTAAATATGAAAAAGTGCTTTTAATAAGTTTAGATATGGAGAAAGCATTTGATTCCCTTAATTATTTATTCAAATAGAAATTTATGATTTTTCTTCTAGTTTTATTTCATTATTTAAAAATATATACAAAATAATAATGCTTATGTTAAAATTGGTCCTTTTACCGCTAATCGGGTATCTCTAACCAAGGGTACTCAATGAGGATGCCCACTTTGCCCTCTATTCCTTATGTTAGCTAATGAAATCTTAGCAATCTTAATTTGAGAAAACTCAAGTACAAGAAATATTGAAATAAAGAACTATAACTCCAAAATGATGCTGTTTGCAGGTGACAAATTATTAACTATTTCTGATTCAAAATCAACTTTAAAGGAGCTAGACCATACCATCAAATTATTTCAATATTTTTCAGGCCTCTACTTCAACACATTAAAATCCAAATTTTATTCAGAATGAAAAAAGAAAACGTCAAACTCATAAAAACATATTTCAGGCAAACAAGTTTCTTCATTAGAATATCTTGGCATAACCCTAACCAAATCAATTTATGAAATAATTAATATAAAATTACGAAAATATTAAATTTAAATTCCAGTTGGAATAAAATTATAATCCTCTGATTAAAAATTATCCTTTTCCCCAAAATACTATATACATTACAAGAACTTCTTTTTCTTGATAAAACAAATTAAGGAAATTAACAAATTACTAACATTTCTTTGGTTTCCTAAAAGACCTGGGATGGGCTTACAATATCACATCAAATCCTGGGATCTGGGTGAAATTAATTCCCCAGATATCAGCACTTATTAAAGCTTCTATATTTAAAATATTACTAAATCAGGGTGACCCAAATTATAATTCTAAATGAAAAGATCTATGTTTTGTTCTTCAATACCTAGAGAGATTGAGTAACAACTGCTCTATTCATAGGTTCATAGGTTTATACTAGGCTATCTGCCCTAAGGCATTTATAAGCCTAGCCCAAATTTTTGTGGCTTACGCCACCCCTTATATGAAAAAATATTGTGCCCATTAGTTTGTTGTGCCTCTGTCCAGCAGTGACACAGAGATGATTCCCGGGGTAAACCTACGATCTCCCATCCACAGGTCTAGATTTCTCTTGAACAGAGTCAGCGAGGTGCTCTGCCTCACATGGACCGGGATTTTATTCCACAGCATAGGGAGTCTCTGAGTGATAAATCTATCCCTCCAGCACGTCCTATTTATATCCGTGCTAAGGTTTAAGTCTTTTGCTCTAGTGGTTTTGGTGGATTTGGATTTTTTGAGGTGGAGCATGTCCATTAATTCCGGGTTGGACATGGCCTTGTATGTCAGGCACATGTCACCTCTGAGCAGACGGTATGCGACTGAATAGAGCTGGAGTTTCTTCAATCTGGCAGCATATGACAGATTTTGGAGTCCCTTTATCCTTTTGGTGAGGAACTTTTGGGGTCTCTCCAATTGCTGCAGATGTCGGGTGAGATACATCCCAAATGGGGCATTGTACTCGATCATTGGTCTGATAAGTGAAGAGTACAGGGGAACAATAACCTCACTAGATCTGGATGTGAATCCCTTCATGATCAGGTGGGCAATGTAGAAGGTCTTTCTAACCACTTTAGCAATGTGAGTGTCAAAAGAAAGGCCACTGTCAACCTGGGTCCCCAGGTCCCTGATAACCTCTTCTGTGCTTAGTGGATTGCCACCTATATGGTAGCTTGGGGTTACCTTGTTTTTCCCGAAGGGTATGACTATACATTTTTGGCGTTTAACTTCAGGCCATGGCTCTGGCACCAGCTATCTGTTTCCGTGAGTCCCTTCTGAAGGATATCCGTGTCTGATGCACTTTCCACTATGGCCCAGTTTGCAGTCGTCTGCAAACTTTGTCAGCCAAAGTCCTCCTATGTTGGCCTGTACTTCTGAGAAGTAGATGCCAAACAATAGGGGCTCAAGGACCGCGCCTTGGGGGACACCACTTGTGACCGGCTTGGAGTCTGACACAGCGCCAGCAACTCTAACCCTGTGGGTTCTGTCCTTAAGCCAGTTTGCAACCCATCTTGTGACATATGGGTTTACATTTAAGCTGGTAAGTTTTTCTACAATACCAGAGTGGGGTATTGTGTCGAAAGCCTTTGCAAGGTCAAGGTAGGCTGTATGGACTGCCTTTCCTCATCAATGGCCTTGGTGACTGTTTCAAGAAGTCGACCAAGTTCAAAAGGCATGATCTTCCCTTGACAAAGCCAAACTGGGTCGGGTCCAATGTCTGCAAGTCCCCTATATCTTTGTTTATGAGCTCCATTATGATCCTCTCCATAGCTTTGCAGACTAGACTTGTTAAGCTTATGGGCGGTAATTACCAGGGTCCGTGAGGCGCCGCCTTTGTGGAGTGGGACAACAGTTGCCGTACGCCACTCCTTGGGCACGTATCCTGTGGTAAGGCTGAGATTAAACAGCTGCCTTATGTGCGGGTTTAATTCCTCATTTAGCTCGTGTAGCACACAGCCAGGGACACCATCCGGTCCCATTGATGCTGTGTTTTTAGCTTTAGAGAGAGCAGCTTTCACCTGCGCATTTGAGATGTCTGGGAGGCTACACTCGGCTGGGATAGTTATCTCTCCTTTAGGGGAGGGGGGTGAAGTTTGCACTGAACCTGTCTGCCAGTATGTTGGCAATGTCTGTGGGTTCAGTGATTTTTGTATCATTTTGGACTAATTCTGAGCATATCTGGGAGTTTCCACCCAGGTTCCTAACATAGCTGAAAAAGGCCTTATGATTGTCCTTTGAATCCATGGCAATTTTTCTCTCAAAATTGGCCTTAGTTGATTTTATGAGTGCTCGTATTTTTTACTAATAATGATCAGGGTGACTTCCCTTTTATGGATTTTGTTCTATCATGTAATAGCTTTCTCCTCTTATTGTAAAGTTTGTTAATGGCTGGGGTCCACCAGACTGGACGTTTGCCCTTTGTGGAAAGAGTCTTGGTTTTATTTGGGATTGCCTGATCCATGCAGTCCTGGAGGTGTTCATAGAAGGCATTTGTAAGGGCTTCCACAGCTTGGGTTGTGGTTTCCACTGGCTCAGGGGCCTTGAAGGATACCACACCAGTCTTGAGTAGTGTGAAGTTTGCTTTAGAGAAGTTGTTCACTATGGTCTTTTTTGTTTGGGGTGGGGGCGGGATGTGGATTTCCAGTGAGATTAGTTTAATTGTTGTCCAAAATAATTTTTTGGCATTATGTAATTTACAGTACAATTCCTTCTTTTTCATCTGCTTTTATAAATCACATTCTGAAAATATTCAGAAATATAATTCTTGGTAGAATAGACCTGAAACTGTGGTTCTAGACAAGTATTCCATTCTCTAACATTTTTCTTTAATAAGACCTAAATACATAAACTATTTATCTGGGAATCTAAGAACTTTGCTTATTGGCAACAATGTTTTAATGACCTGAAGGTAAAAGAGATACAACACCTAATCAATTTTATCTAAATCCACAAGATTGGCTATTGCTATAGAATATAAAATCACAAGCCCAAGATAAATGTTTAATGATTGCACATTCATCATATGAAGAAAATCCTAAATTAATCCAACTATTCCAGGAAATAACCTATAATAGACTCACACTAGATAATCTCATAACTAAACTTTATAAAATGTTATAATACTCAGTACCAACTTAAATACATTTTGGGATGATATAACTCTAGGATACATCAACTCTCAGAAAATAATTGATCTCAATTATTGACTAATCTGGAAAAAGTCTTGGTCTCGCTGCATGTGAATATTCACTTGGAAACTTTTATATAGATCCTTTTTAACTCCAGACAGAATGTCTAAAATAAATAAATGTAGTTTTTTGGAGATGTATTCAAATTTATTATGCTGATTGGTGAAATATTTTCTTCAACTGTCCCCTGCTGAAATATTTTTGGAATAAGGCTGAAATTTTTATAAAGCCTTGTGGTTTGATACATTTTCTGTTACTAAATTTCTAATACTATTCAATATCAATGAATATTGAAAGATGAAAAATAATAATTTTTTTTACATGGGCCATAGTAATGGTGGCAAGAAAAAAACATTACAAAATCATGGAAGGCAACATCACCACCTACATTTGAAGGACTCTTGTCTACATTGAAAGAAACTGCAGTTAAAGATAATAAAATAAAACAATACAGGACTTCCTAAAGTGTTCATTAACATTCTTTGGATTAAAGCAACATATCTTATTAATGTATTTCATCAAAACATTGCCTTGAGTTTATTTTTGTGGTGAATATCTGTTCAGTCTGATTTTTCAGATTTTAAATATACCAATCTTTATTTTACTGGAGTGTTGATTTAGTTTTCATTTTATTTTCTTTATTTCAGCCATTTTATATATATTGTAGATATTTTTTAAACAGGTTGATTTAATTCTTTTAAAAGATTGTTAAATGTTCATTCAATGATATCTTTGTTGTAAAACTAATAACTAAAAAAATTAGGAGAAAGTTCAGTACCAGATAGATCACAGAAAATTGTGGGGTAGGGCTGGCCTCAAAGGGTATTAATAGCCATCAGTCAAGAAAAATGTTACTGGCAATGATCTAAGGATACAGGAGGATGATTTTGTGAACACTAAGAAAATTATATGAACTACCTGAAATTCTTAACATGATGTAATGCATAGGGTTAAAGGAGTCTTTTGTGTTGCCCAGTGCTGACAAGAAACACGTATAAGGCAGGAACTATCTATTGATGGGATATCAGCCAACTGCAAAGCAAACAAACGTATTCATCCATTCTTACACACACACAGTTAAAGCCAATATTATATTGATAACTTATCAGCATGTCTTTGGAGTGTGGGGAGAAATCAAAGAGTTTGGAGGAAGTCTATGCAATCATGGTGTAAATGTACAAATTTCTCATAAAAGGAAGCATAGCTGAGGATTATACCAGGGATCTGAGCAGCTGGGGCAACAAGTACAATATAATCAAATTTGAACCATTTAATTGTTATATCTGTATTTTGAAACCATTTTCCATTTCGGCTATCCTTTATCTTTTAGGTATACACTTCAGAGTGAGCAACCAATGTATAAAGTCTCACCCCCCACACACAGATTTTTGCTTTTGCTTGCTAAAAATATGGTTAGACTACTTCCACAATGCTAACCAAACTGATTCCAAATGTAGAGGCAAAAACATGCATATAGCATTGCTCCCACATTCAATTTAAAATGGAATTCGTTAATTTAACTTGTAGTGATTATACTTTGTGATGTGCAAAGTTTGTATAATTCTAAGACATTTCCATCAGACTAAAATTAACCCTTTAGACAAATGGGTTTATTTTTTTAAACATAAAAGATTGCATATATAGGGAAGGGGTTTAAGGAGTGGATAGTCCCCCCTTAAAAAACTGCAATCTAATGAAGGAGAAAGATGTGTGATACTATATATTCTACAGGTCATAATAATTTATCAATCATAATTAATGCAGTATGCAGTCTACATTATCTGGATTCTGATTAAGTTGTTTAAATGAAGTCTGCTAGTTAAAACTGATAGTAGATACCGAATGCTGGGAACAGATAATCTCTTATAAATTACACATTGTTCACTATATGCTAGAGTTTATGGAGTCCGTATTTCAGTCTAAAATAATAGCTCCAAAGCTTCAAGAGTGGAATTACCTTTCAAAGAAAGCTTAATATCCTGGGATTATGCAGCCTATCTTGAGTGCTTTGACCTTTACTGCACTGACTTTTTTTAACAATAAGGTGGACCTTCAGTGCAATACTGTAGACTTAAAAACTTAAATGTGCATAAAATTTATTAGAGACACAACTTCAACAGGCAAGCTTTTTATAGGTGTTAAATAATATGTCTGATGCTATGGTTAGATTGAAAGAATATAATTTAGTTTGGTGTAGTCCATCAAGAGCTATGTTACCAACACTGTCTTGTGTGTTCCACACATCAAACATGACAATTCACTGGGTACACTTGAGGTGACAGTGGTCATGGTTTTGGGGATACTTATCTGTAGACATAGGACTGTTCCCCTCTTTGTGATACAGTGATCTCATAGATATCTATTAGTTTAACTAAAAACTCAATGGCAGAAAAATGGAAAACTGCTCGTCAAACCCTTTTCCAAACAGCCTCAGCAAGAGAATGCCTCCAATGTCTGCCCTATCTGCATCCAACCTACACTTAGGAAAACAGTCATCTACAACCAACTGTCCACTTACATCCAACTGTGCCATCTTCTCACTCATGAACAGCATGGAGTCTAAGCTGGATAGAGTACAAATGCAGCATTATGGTCACTTACAGATAAGATCATTCTCAATATGGGTAAAGAAAACCTTTCAGGAGCACTCTTCACTGATCTTACAAAAGCTTTTCATAGGATTCTAGTCAGGAAAATAATTTGCATTTCCAGAATTTCAGCCCAATTGATTCTGCAAGCCTTGGGTTTAATGTCAGAGTAAATAATTTTAGTCACTTACCAAGATTACAAATAAGAATTCTACGATGGATGCTAGCAATACAATGGTCAATGCTTTCTCAACCTATGTCAGAGAAAATAATAAATCAGGTATGCAAACGATGCCTTTCCTGCTGGATTCTATTACAACAGGTGTTACAAGGTCATCTTTTCATCCCCCTCAGCCTAAGGTCATAGTGAGCATGGATGCTTCACAGATTGGGTGGGGGCATTTCCTGGGAAAAACAGGCCAAGGCACTTGGTCCACCAAAAAGTCCAACTTGCATATCAATGTTCTGGAGATGACAGCGGTGCTTTTGTCGTTGTGGGCATTCCAAGACTCTCTCTCCTTTTGGGACAATAGGAATCCAGACAGACATGTCAGTAGTTTGGTACATCAACAAAGGGGGAACCAGATCTTATCCCCTGTGTCAAGAAGCCCTTAGAGTGTGGCAATAGGCAATATCCTCCAATCGCTTTCTAATAGCAAAATGTATTCCAGGGAAGTCCAGTGTGATAGACAAACTGAGCAGATCCATCACCTCCTCTGCTTCTTCCAAGAAATTTTAGTTACGTCCAACACTATCACCCATTTTCAAGTATTCTTAATAAAATAGTACTTCAGAGTCAAAATTGTCTCATCTCTATGACCTCCAGCACCTCTTACCAGTGGAGAGCCCCAGGGCTACATATTCACCCCAATGATGTTTTCAGTCTTTATTAACAAACTACTCTCTGACCTCTCTAACATTCCTATCTTTATGCTTATGATGTTATCCTGCAGTCTTGTCTTTCACTTTTAGCTATTGAATTTCTAGCTTCAGTCTGATCACCACTCACTCAATTCTTGGTTAAACAACCATAAACTACTCCTAAACCTCTCCACACCAAAGACTGATATGGAACCCCACAAAAGTTGAAAAAAGCCTCCTAAAAATATCTTCACAGATCTCAGTGGTACCCTAACAGAAGCCACATTCTTATGACTAGACCAGTCACTTAACTTTCATAACTACATTGAAAACACCAAGAAAAGATAAACTCTTACTCTGTTCATGGGAAATCTCTCTCTCCAGACCAGCTATCACTGCAATAGGCAAAAAAGTCCTCCTTGCTCAACTTGAATAAGAGTTATACATTGCCACAGCCTCTGACAAATCTCATCCACTCTACAGTCAACTTAAAGCAAAATTTGCTGCTTCATTTCCAGCTACACCTTCAGAACCACTACTGCAGCACTCTCCAAAGCCAGATAGCTCCCAGTCACCTACAGAGCTGAGCTACTCCTAGGGTCTCATCTTTTCTAGCTACTACAACCAGGTGTCTTCCTGCCTATTTCTGTCAAACACCATAATGAAACTATCCCCTACAACCTTCGCAACTTCTCCCAATAGACCCTCTCATATTCCAGATCTCCAAACCAAAGTGCACTGTACTGACTGTACCTCCATTCTTGCACACAAACTCTGGCACTACCTCCAACTCATTTAAAAGAAATCTCCTCTTTCCCCACTTTGAGTATAACTCAAGACCAGACCTCTCAACTGTCCCGAATTCCTCGGTCTTTACCGGGTTTTGGGGTCCAAATAATGGGAAGCCACGATTCCCGAGTGGCACCCCTTCATTTCCGATTTATTTGCACTTGTATTTTTATTTTTTTAACTTTCGTACTCATGTGCTGATGTCATCACGTGCGCGATGACGTCGACACCACCAGCCTGTCAGAATGCTCCCCGCACATACGTAGCACATTTTTCCAGCTCTGGTTCAAATGCTTTTGCAAGCGGGAATCACCAGAGCCGGAAAGGAGTAATGAGTAGTGTGCTGGATTTCTTGTTACGACTCGACTAGTGTGGTGGATCTGATTTCTCTAGAAGTAAAGAATTTCGCTGCGCTGCCAGAAAGGAGTTAGTGTGTTGGATGCTTTTTGCAATGAGGAATCGCCAGAGCCGGAAAGGAGTTACTGTGGAGGATTTCTTTACAAGAGAAGAAGCTTGCTGCCGGAAAGGAGTTAGTGTGGTTTTATTTAAAAGATTTGATCTCGCTCAACGTCTATTTAGAGGGAGGTAAGTGTGTGTGTGTGTGTGTGTGTGTGTGTGTGTCCCTAGCTACCACCATGTGTGAGGCGAGCTTTGCCCAGGCTTTTTTGTGCTAAGCAGTAGATAGAGAGACAAACCAACAGACACACACTATATTGTGTGTTAAAACTCATTCTTTCTCTCTATATTACGTGTTTAAAAGTTTTAAAGACCAAGATGAAAAGTAAGAGAACACAGATACACAGCAAATTGGTTATTGACTGAGAATGGATTGTTTCCTGTTTGTTTTTTATCTTTTGTGACAACAACCAAATCCAGCATTTGTGTGCAGCTGAGAGAGTCTCCGTTTTGAGAATACTATGCAGTAACTTAGTACCAAATGAAGGTGCTAAGAAAACTGTATTTGCTGAATATCAGGGGGTATTACAATGAGGAGCGAGTCACTAATGTGGAATTATGTGTTTCTTGCTGGCCATATAAGAAACTCTAAAATAATTAAGACTGTGTGAGGATTGGGATAATAGCAGAAGGATGTACATTGCCATCTGACAAACAGAGGAATGATATCAAGGGCTAGTATAATAGACATGTAGTTGCATTTTGCAAAGAAATAGAAAAAGAATATTGTAAGAGAAGCAGAGAAAAACAAAGGATGATGATGGTTGAAGAAAAACAGGAGATGTGGCAAAAGAACTGTAAGAGCAGAGGTTTATGGGTAGGTGCAGTGAAATCAAAGTTGGTTGAGAGCTATGATGAGAAGTGAAAAAAAATGAATTCACTGAATGTTTTTTCAGGAAGCTGCTGATTACACATAGTGGTATGTTGCTCTGACTGTAGTGTATACGGTCCTGGGTTCAAAACTTGCCAGTGAAATGCATGGTGATAACACATTTTATTCTAGCAACTTTACAAAATTATGCAAGCAATGTTCAAAAATGTGTCCCTCCCTGGTTTTTGACCTTTTGCCCCCCCCCCCTCAAAAAAATGAAATTGAAAATAAGTGCGAGAAGCTGTGCACGATGCTTATGGCTTACACTACTGTCATTCTATTTATAGTGTGGATGTGAAAGTAGACTTTATTATGAAAATGTTTTGAATTGGGTTATGCAGTTTTGTCATTATTGGTTCATGCATTTAGTTTCATTGCCTACAGTACAGTCTACTGGAAAAATGTTCAAACTAATTTAAAATACGCTCTAACAAGTGTGTTGTATTATACAAGGAATATAATTTAATAAAATCAGGAAGGTGTAGCCAAGAAAACAACACATGTACGTTTCTTGTTTTGTGTGCAAGGGGCCAACGATTTGAAAGCAGTCCAAAGGTAATCTTTATCCACCACTGGCCAGATGCATTTTCTTTCGATGTGGTGTGTTGTGGGTTTCAATGCTGTTTCAATGAATGTGAGTTTCAAGGGCAGAGAAGTTTTAATGCCATGTCTAGGTGAGACAGTATTGCTTTGTTTACCAGATGTCTTAGTGTTTGTGCATTACTGTGCTGTAAAATGTAAATATGCAAAAATAAAATCCAAATAATCATTGTAGAAGTAAAGCAGTATGCACACATAAGTGTTTATGGTAAATGGGGCGAAATAGCAAAGTAATGGGATATTGGAATGGCTGCAGGGGACTTTGGTGCCATATTTTGGTAGTTTGTTCTTCAGTTTGCGTTTGAAAGTTGGTATCCCACAATTCCCATTGGAGTGGGTGTGGTTACATAATTATGTATGCAAATTAGATGTTAATCAGCGTACAGATTTGTACCTATTTTTCATAGGCCTTGTCCAGATTTTTGATGTTTCCAGGTTGAGAGGTATGCTCAAGACACACCTTCATTAAAAATGATGCAAGTGCTTTTCCACTAGACATCACCTAGCTCCCTCACCTACATCCCTTCTACTTCCACCCTCCTGCTCCTTATGTCCCATATTTACTACAAAAATTAATGCACATTTGTTTTTCGCCACTTTTAACATTTAGGTTCATAAGTAGGTACTAGGCTATCGGCCCAAGGGCCTACATAAGCCTAACCAACAAGGTTCCTTGGCTTACACCACCCAAGAAAGTTATTTTCCTGTGCCACTGTCGAGCAGAGACACAGAAATGATCCCCGGGGTATATTTCCTATTTCCCATCCACTCAAGATTTTTCTTGAAGAGTGCTAATGAAGAACTTTACTTGACATAGATGGGTAGCCTGTTCCAGAGCATGGGAAGTCTTTGAGACAGGAAATTGTCACTAATAATTTAGTAAATAATTTGCATATTGTTTCACTGGCCTGCTGGACTCTGTACTTTCTGTGAACTGTGCATTTGTGATTTAGTTCCATTTTATTTTTTGCGAATTTCTTCACCCAGACTGTGCCTGCAAATTGTCTTTTGTGATCAGTGTACTACCCAGTAGAAATATTAAGTGGTAAGTAGAAGGGATATGGTAGTGCAAAAACCACTCTTCAAAAATGTACATTTTTAAGAATTTTATGGGCTGTCAGTGATTTAGCTGACATGCCGAAGTGTGGTAGCTTGCCTTGTTGGCTTATCAATGGGTACATCTTGTCAACAGCTTAAACTCAACTTGCTTGTGGTCAATAGGTTGGCTGTCAGTAAAATGGATCAGACCTGTTTAACAAGATGTGCCAAAAAGCTGAACTGCTGATGATGACAGAATAAAACTGAAAAAATAATTCAATTTTTAAAGTAGACTTCAAATCATTCCTAAAGAGCTAATGGAAAAGTTATGCATCTTGGATTTCCTCACCAACTACTCATGTGTCCAGAAATAATCAAATCACTGCAGTGTCATTGTATTTGAAAATATACTTCCAGAAGGCTATAACTAGATGCTTTCTGGAAATATCTGCATTTGTGAGTTTAGCAAGAGTCTAAGCTTCTGCCAGAGTACTGTTATATCTCCACACCACTGAAGTGCTTTTTGTTTAGCTATCAGAAAAAAGTGACCAAATCCTTGTTTTTGACTGATTAGTCAATGAACTTTAGTATAAATCAAAAGCGCCTCTAACTTCACTAATGGCAGTTGCACCCAACATCATATTCTATTTGGAGACTTTTAGAAGAAGTGTACAATGCTCATCAGTGAAGTTTCTTACTCTCCACTTCAGCATCTAGGGTTTGCTTCTTAACGTCTGTTTACAGCTGGTGCAAAGTGTGTATGTTCTCCTGCATCTAAATGGGTTTTGTTTTTGACTCCATTCATCCCTGAAAAACATACTGGATAAATTAATTTCTGTGATGATGTGAGGTGTTACCAGCTATGCCAGCAGAGGTAGGGCAATGGATGTGTAACAACTGGAATTTTGTAAAGAATTATGTCATTTGTATATCAAACTGATTTGTACAGATGCTTATGTTGAAAAATGTATTTGTAAAGCTGCTTGTGTTAAAAATGTATCAACAGTGTGCCCTGCTGGGCAGAAAAAGAAATATGCATATGTTATTATAACTGTTTAAATGTGTATGTTTTAATACAGGATACTGGAAGAGGTTATTGTCAATCCACCTAATGCTGAAAACAGTTTGAAATTAAATTATCTGGCTTAAGCCATAAAGATTGCATCTTACAGTTCTCAATGCAGCCAGAGGCAAAAAGATTTGCCAAGCACAATTGATCAGTAATTCAGCCAAATAGCAACAACACAAAATAAATAATAACATTTAAGCATTATATATTCAGGGGCAAGCCCCTTGTTCTCAAAAAAAAAAAAATGTATACATATACATACATATATATATATATATATATATATATATATATATATATATCTATAGCCTCTGCTTGCTTTCGAACAAACCTACATTTGTTTGATAAATGCAGGGGAGTGAATTAATGCTGATGGCACTGATGGTCAAATGGTGAATATGTCGATAATATGGAATGCGGATACAGGTAAGTGGGTTTGGGTGTGTGTGCGCGTGTGTGTGTGTGTTGTGTGTGTATAAGTTAGTGATACAGCTGGGGATGAGTAAAGAATAGGTGTTGTGCAAGTTTGTGTATTTTAGGGTAATGGTAAGTTTAGGGGGAAGAGATGTAGTAGTGTTTGTGAATGTTTATGTGCCCGAGTCTGTCTTGTGTAGTGGCAGTATTATGGGATGGTTTTAATTATGTTAAGGTATAGGGTTAAGGCTGGGGGAAGGGACAGCATTAGGGTTAGGTTCATCACCCATTGGTAAGGTGGTGCAGAGGGATGGAGCCCTCCTGTCCTCTTTAGTAATGGGTGCTAACTCTATCCCTTACACTGCCTATTCTCCCAACCTTAACCCTACACCTTAACTTCATTAAGATCTCCCTATAACACTCATTTAGACAAATCTGAGGCTATTGGAGAGGAAATAATAGTTTTCCCTTCTCGATGTTAGTATATTTTTTTGCTATTGTGTATCAAACTTGTTTTGACAGTGTTTTACATTCAGTCATATATAAGATAGAGAGACAGATAGATCTATCGGTAGTATGGAAAACAGTTGGGGAGTTGAACTCTATCAATTGTAATTTTGTTCAGTTTATACTTGACAAGATGTAGGGATGTCGCTTATTTAGGTGAGACAAGGGAACCTGAACAGTAAGGAAAATGCATGTAGTTCAACTTACATTAATTTTAACAGATAAGCATCTTTGGTATATTAATGCTTTTGATGCTTCCAAGAAATAAAGAACAACTTTTATTGAATAAGTAAAACTTTATTATATAACTAATTATATCGAACAATAAAGTATTCTCAATAAATTCCCAATGTTGCTAAATGTAAAGGGGAGCAGAATATATAATGTTGTATACTTTATTAGAACATACAAATCATTTGAAAAATCATTCACATAAATTGTAGTGACTTTACAGTTGGATTAATTTTATAACATTTTCATCTAAATAAGAGAAATTAAACAAAAAGCATGTTTATTTTGATTAAATAACAGAGTTCCTTAGACTAGCTGATTATTGCTAGTTTGAAGCAGCAGGAGTAGATTGAGAAGTAGATTTGTGTGTATTCTGTTCTCTAGAAAAGATTGAAAAGTAGATTTGTGTGTGTTCTCTAGAAAAGATTGAGAAGTAGATTTGTGTGTGTTCTGTTCTCTAGAAAAAGATTGAGAAGTAGATTTGTGTGTGTTCTGTTCTCTAGAAAAGATTGAGAAGTAGATTTGTGTGTGTTCTGTTCTCTAGAAAAAGACTGAGAAGTAGATTTGTGCATGTTCTGTTCTCTAGAAATGATTGAGAAGTAGATTTGTCTGTGTTCTGTTCTCTAGAAAAAGATTGAGAAGTAGATTTGTATGTGTTCTGTTCTCTGGAAAAGACTGAAAAGTAGATTTATATACATTGTATTCTCTGGAAACATATACAAAAATGCTGTTCTCCAAGATTGATTTGGCTCTTTAATGAGCACTGAATATAACAATAGTTTTAAATATCAGACACAGATTTCAAACAAAAACAAAATCCTCTTCAGTTTGCTGTTAGTAGACTGTCTTAATAGCTTCTAAGAGGCAACTATGCTGTTCATGTTAACATGCTAAATAAGCTTCCAAGAGGCAACCATGTTGTGTGTGGTAAAATGCTAAATAACTATTATATATGCTGATTTAAACAAAGAGATTATACAGGATGTCATAAAAAGGGCACAAGACTGTGAAAGTGGCAAACCCCCCCCCCCCAAAAAAACAGCAAAACATACGACAAAACAGCAAAACATACGACAAAGGATGTTAAGTCTAGATCAAAATATTTATAAAATGGTAGATGCTGTGCATCATGAGAGAGTCAAGCAAAATGGAGTGAATAAAAGAAATACGTTTTATGACCTGAATTGTTCAGTGCTACATGGCATAAATAAGACAGATTGAAAAACTCCAGCAGTAACAAGATTAAAACTTAAGATGGAAATGCATACATCTTCTTTGTCTATGATTTCTATTAAAGAGCATGATAAACTATTTTCTCTGTACTATTACTTAAATGATGAGGTTGCCAAAGGACTACATAGGTAAGAAGGCATCTTCAGTGAGCAAAATGTATGTGCGTCATGAAGATAAAAATGTATAAATTATACTTTTTATATAGGTGATGTAAGGACAGCATTGTGTAGTAGAATGATAAGAAAATAAGTAAATACATACTCTGTTAAGGAGCTGCAGGTGGCATCTGAGTGACAGGTGAGAAGCTGTCACAATTGCTGGCAAATACCAACCATTCCTGTTCTTGAAGCTGCAGGTGGCATCTCAGTACAGCAGTGACAGGTGAGAAGATGTCACAATTGCTGGCAAATATCAACCATTTCTGTGCTAAAGAAGTGGGGTTACGGAATAGTATTAAGGACAGAAAAAAAAGGCAGAACCAAATACTAAGCTCAAGTTCCATAAGGTTAGTCTGATGCCTTTTGTTGTTTCTCCCAAAGTGGAAAGGAAGCTGTAGAAGATAAAATGTGCTGTGCTGTTGTCCAAATTAAAGTGGACTAGATAGGTACATGGTCTCTGATAGTGCTTACACAGTGACGGAGCTTACAGATGGTAAAGCAGGGGTCATTTGTATCTACACAAACTTTAAAGTCACCCTTAACCCACCGGTAAGTAAAGACAATTTATTATCCTGCCAATAATTAAGAGTATTTTCTTATCTTGGACAAGTGGAAAGGTAGAAGGGGATTGAATCATGAAAATCAATCAAGAAGATTTACTTAAAAAGCAGAAATGGTGAAATCTTCCATGAAATTTCTAAAGAGTAGTGCTCTTTAAGGGTCTTCCAGTATAAGGAATGATTTCTCAGAGTGGCATTTGGACTTGCTAACTTGAAACCAGTAAAGGGTTATTCTTAAAAGGTAACGTCACTGTGGCGAAATAAACTAATGGCGATGAGCACCAGTGTAATGAAGATTTCTGAGACAGGCTAAAAGGATATCACCCTTCAACAGAGACTGGTGTTGCTTGTTTCATACCATTGTCATGCGATTATGAAAATGGCCTAAATATCTTGTAAGACAACATGGAGGCTATTATGAAAGCTTATAATGTCACAAATAACTTTGTATATTACTACAACTGATTATAAAACCTACAATAAAACTGGTCTGTACGGAAATGGGCAGATGCCTGCAGATATACTTTTAAGAAAAAAAAAAAAAAAAAGGAATCGCATCAGAAGTGCTTCCATACTTTTATCCTCTCTTGCCTACTAGGCTGGCATGTTAACTTTTCTCATATGATGTTGGTAGTACACAAGTCTCAGAATGTTAATGGTATAGACACACCCAGTACTAAGAGCTCATTACATGTAATTAAAGCCCACTGTCCATCATCTGCCCTTCTGCAGCCTGTCAGTTTTATAAAAATTGAGTGCACATTACCTGCCAGCTTTTCTTGTGTTTTACTGCATAACTTATAACTGCATTTTTTTTGTGCAGAAGGGATGAAAATGGCCCTGTAGTATTTAATCGTATTTTAATAGAGTTGAGGAAATAATCAAATAAAGTTGTCTGGAAAGTTTTGGACTATAATTTGATGCTTGAATTGTAGCTTTCCATGTGCTTATACAGTTACAAGAGACCCTTGTTTCTGTTAATTGCAGGTGACAGTTATATTCTAAGTTTCATATGAAAGTTTTCCATGTGCTGCCTTATGATTTCATATTGCACAGGCATTTAAAAACTGCCATTACTTCAACTCATTTTTTTTAAGCTATGAATTTTTTAAACCTTTGCCATTGCTTCTTTCACTGCTATTTAATATTCTGCATTTTTCCTTACTTATGTTTACATCTATTTATTCTGCAGTAGTTATTTAAATAAGTGTGCAAATAAACTTTAAGTTGGCAGTTGACCAAATCTGAATATAAATGTTCCAAAAGATATAGAGAAACCCTTATCCGTATTTGTGAAGTAAAGTTTACAAAATGCCTACACAAAAAAGGTTTATTCTTGATGTGGAACACTAACTGCCTAAAAAAAACAAACAACAATAGTCATGATGATGACTATACAATAAATATTTATTCATGTGATACTTGCCTGTATCATTTTATTTAAAAATCATGTAGCCACACAAACAGGTATAGTAAATCTTTGTCATACATGTCATATAACATTCTGCTACAAATGAGCTGTATGCAAGTATAAATTCTTGTTCCAGACAAGCAGTCAGGTGCTTAAATATTAATATATTTTGATATCTAAACATATATTTCCCTTCAAACTTCCAACCACCTCCATACTACCCCCTTCCTAATTTACTGTGGAATCACTTACTCTTCCCCCCATCCACTCCTCACACTACATTTTAGATGTCCCATACCAAATCCCCTGCCATTAACTCCATTTCCTGAAATCCTTTTCATTCCCATCTTTGCTGCTCCCAAACATCCCTCTGTGTGTGTGCGTCCTTTCCTTCAAACATTCTATCACTTACTATTGCTATGCTTCTCCCAGTCACCTCTATCTTCTCTTACCATTTCAACTCAATTAGTAACTTTACTCTATCTCCCTCTAACATTACCTTTCACCACACTTACTCCTTTCCCTCTTTCTGCAAGCTATTCCTTACTTTTTTTCTCAATCCACTTAGCTAATTCATTACCCAAGTTTTCCACAGAACGTCACCAACTTTCCTAAGCAACAAATCTATAACTTTTCAATTTTCTCATCCCAAACATTACTACTACTGTAGCAACAACTGTCCATATTACATCTATTTTTTTGCCTTTATGTTGGTTTAATAAAGCAATAATTAGAAAAAATATATATATATACAGGATCCCATGCCACTGCAGAAATATGTAGAAGCTATCACTACAGTGAGAATTATAGTGACAGTCCTTTTGTACAGGGTGAGCCAAATAGTATGCAAAGCTTCAGCACACTGGGGTTAATTGGTTTCCTCATCTCTTTGGGAAGTCAGGACCACAGTCATGTTTTTCCCCATTAAGTCCTACCTTGAATTAGTAGTTAATCTTAAAGTCTGAAACTGGATAATGCAGACAATGGCATATTTTTTCTTGTAATTTTAACTTATTAACTGTCCTTGTTTTGATTTCATATAATGCCTCAGTTTTGCTTCATATATTTGATCTGTATGTCTCTCTCAAATTTCTGGATTTCTGGTGAATCATTGAAGACAGCAGTGGAGTTGCTCAGTGACATACATTTAAGTTTCAGTATTCTAATGCAAAACGTGTTCTACTACTACTGCCTTTCGGCTTTTCCCGGTTAGGGGTCACCACAGCGGAACTCCGATGCAAAACGTGTTCTAAAAATTTTAAATCCCCATCCCAAGTAATTGCATTAATATTCCATTAATAACACTGAATTGCAGCTTAAGGGGGTGCTGCACTCCACAGTGTGCCATCCTTTGGGATGAGACATTAAACCATGGCCCCATCTGCCTGAGTTGGTGGTAGCTAAGGTGGATGTAAAAAGATCCTGTGGCAGTTGTCGAAAATAGTAGTGTTCCTTTAGTTAAATAATACTTATTTCCATTATATATAATTTAACTTATTTACAATATATACATTATTCACAAAATTTAAGTTTTTATAAACACATACCTGAAATATCATTTCCTTTTACTACAAAAACTTCCATATTTACATTAGACACCCACTCCACTTTCCACAGCCAAAATTTTAACATCTTTCCTAAATCACACTTTTCATTAAACATAAAACCTTTTCTTCACTCCGATTCTATATTATCCATATTATAGAAAACATTTTAATCAATTCTGTTAACATAACTTTTCATCTTGTCCCCATGATATCCATTTAGAAGCATATCCTTTTTAAAACTATTTACATCTATTCAACTCTTTTACAACTTAAAAAAAACAGGTTCACTAGTTTCAAATTGATTACAATATATGCAGTTTGTATTATTCTTACTTTTGTAAGGCATATTTGCTTTTACAGGTAATTTTTCTTCATAAAAAATCTTGACATTCCCACATATGTTTATCTTTCCATTCTTGCTTTAATTGCAGCCCTTTTTCTTCACATATCTTTCCATCGGTAAAAAAATCCATAATATTATGATACCAGCTATCTCTCTTCAATTCCATTGATTTTTACTTTCCAAAGCAAAATTTTGCCTTGATAATTATCCATTTTCACATTATCACATAATCTCCTTCTCTTAAAACCCCAAATATTTATCCTTTCAGTACTATATTTAGTTTCTAAACTTCTCACCCATGAGAAATCAACATTATCATTCCAACTTTTTAATACGTTCTACAAATGTAAAGAGGCTGTATACCCTATAGAATTAATCAACCCCAAACCACCTTTTTACATATAAAATTCCTCTTTTTGCTGGATTTAATCTTGATCCCCAAATGAATGTAAATATAATACTATAAAATGCCTTTTCAAGTGTCAGTGACATATTAAATATACTACCTATCAACTAAAACTGAATTAATCAAATGTAAAGGTTTTCCAAAATATATAAATGCTTTCCATGACCATTAATTTTTCTTCCCATGTAGCTCTCATTTTTTTTTTTTCGAAAAGTTAATACAAGTATATTTATCCCTATCATATTAAAGTTAAAACCTCCTAGCATATCTTCATAAAGATAACACTTGAGGTTTAGGTTATTTATTAAAAAAGCATTTATTTTATAAATTCCCCTAAATCATTTACCACATTAATCATTCCTTTCTTATTTCTTGTAATAAGTATATCATCCACATAGGATAGCATGATCAGAATATTTATACCTTCATTAGTTGTATATTCCATATTCCTCATTTCTCTATTAATGTGTATCAAGTGCGCACTCATTACTAATGCAAAAATAATGCTACTCAAAGGGTAATCTTATCTTATAAGCTTTTCAAGCACAATTTCCTTACAAAGCCAACCATTTATTAGTACCTTAGCTATATACAAGCTATAATATAGACAGTTTCTATCTTTGTTACTTATATTATATATATCAAATATTCCCCACAGTGTGTTACGTTGAATTGAACCAAAGGCTTTACTTAAATCACCCACCATTAATTTTGCTTGAATCTTCTTATATAAAATATTCGCTAATCACTAATAGTAAATCCTACACTTTACATTTTATACCATAAATACTTTTATTTATAATCTCACTTTTTACTTTCCATCCTTTTTGCAAAAGTTTCATAAAACTCTTACCGTCAGTAATAAGAACTATAGGTCTCCAATTCTGTATTTTACACTTGTCACCTTTTTTAATATAAATGTAATTATACCACCACACAGCTCTTTATATTGAAATCCCTTTCTTAGCCATTCATTTGACATGTTTAAAAAATATCTTTTTTGAATTAATGTCATATTTTAAACATTCTATACTATGTTCCATCTGGACCTACCACAGATTCCAGATTTACTTTTGCTAAAGTTCTTCCCAATTTTTCAATTTTAAATCCTTTTTTCCAAATTTTATTATCTTAATCTGAAAAAAAACTACTTTCCATTCTTTAGTACATTGGATTTTCTTTACTCTAAAGCTGTACCATATCAGTCTACTATTTCCATAATCTTGTTTTGTGTATTATGCAATATACCCGATATATCCTTCGTCTCATGATATATTCTTTATCTCATGATACTATCAGTTTCTTTAATAAATTTACTCAAATCTGATGCAGTTTCCTCCTTTTTCCTTGTAAAAAATATCTTTGCTAATACAGAAAATACTTTATTTTCTTCGTGATACTATCAGTTTTTTTAATAAATTTACTCAAATCTGGTGCAGTTTCCTCCTTTTTCCTTGTAAAAAATATCTTTGCTAATACAGCAAATACTTTATTTTCTTTTTATTTAAGTCACATGGTTCCTGTTCTTTGATAAAATAACTTTTTTCATTCTTTTCTAACCTAACACAAATGTCCTTACTTAACTGATCAGAATACCTTACTTAACTGATCAGAATACATTTTTTTTCTTTCTTTTAATATCTTTCCAGCTTATATACCACAGTTTATTTTTAAAATACAGCCATTCTGACCAATCTTTATAAAAAGACCCCATTTTTATATGGTCCTTCCATAAATTTATTATATCCATTTCCCTTCATCACCCCATTTAACTTCATTAATCCTTTCTATTCCCTTTCTTATTTTTATGTAATCAGAATTGTTTTTCAAAGTAATCTAGATAATCCTGTGAAATGAAAAACTTGTCTCTAAAACCCTTCATCTATAATTTTCAACCCTGATTAAATTAAAAAAATAGTCCATTTCTGTTTTATGTTCACCTCCAATACAAGTCCAAGTACTCCTATTCCAAATCTGTATATTTCCATACCTTACAATATCTAACATTTTATCACATGCTTTCTTTTTTTCTACCTTAGATTATAATTGAAATCTCCTGCTAAGATGATATCCATGTTTACTCTTAAGTACCCCCCTCACCCCCTAAAGGGCCCATATCTACACAGGAAGAATGCAGAGTCCCTGAAATCACAACTACTCAGGTAAAAGCTGCACTCTAAAGCCAAAAACACAGCATCCATGGGACTGGACAACTTCCCAGGCTGTGTTTTACACGAACTTCAGAACGAACTGGCTTTCCACATAAGCACCATGTTCAATAATAGCCTCGCATCAGGCTTTGTGCCCAATGAATGGCGCATAGCTGCAGTTATCCCACTCCACAAAGGGGGAGCCACCACTGATCCCGGGAACTATTGACCTATTAGCCTGACGAGTCTGCAAGGCCATGGAATGTATCATCATGGAACTCATAAACAAAGACATTGGTAACCTCCAAACTCTGGATCCCACCCAGTTCTGGTCTGTGAAAGGCAGATCATGCCTCCTGAACCTGATAGACTTCTTTGAGGCAGTCACCAAAGCTTTAGATGAGGGTAAGGTGGTTCACAAAGCCTATCTTGACCTCACCAAGGCTTTCAACACCACCCCCCACTCTGGAATTATAGCTAAACTCACTAAACTAGGTATAAATCCCTATGTCACAAGATGGGTTGCCAACTGGCTCACTGACAGAACCCCCACTGTAAAAGTTGCAGACTCCAAATCTGACCTCAAAGCAGTGACAAGTGGAGTACCACAGGGTTCCATCCTGGGACCTCTCCTGTTTGGTATCTACTTCTCTGACATACAGGCTAACACAGAAGGCTTCTGGCTAACTAAATTTACAGAAGCCTGCAAACTAGGAGCCATAGTCAAATCCCCAAATGATGTGGACATCCTACAGAAGGGCCTCACTGAAACAGATGCCTGGTGTCAGAGTCATGGAATCAAGCTCAATGCCAAAAAGTGCAGTGTCATCCCCTTTGGTAAAACCTCTGTACCCATGAACTACCACATAGGCAGCAATCTACTCAACACCGAATGTGTGATAGGAGACCTTGTGACCTGGATGGACAGTAGTCTCTCCTTTGATAGTCACATCACCACAGTAGTCAGGAAGTCCTTCTACATGGCACACATCATAAAAGGGTTCTCATCCATGAAAAAAAGGTCATTGTTCCTCTCTACTCGACACTCATTAGACCCATTATAGAATACAACGCCCCTTTTGGAATGTACCTTATAAGACATCTGCAGCAGCTGGAAAGACCACGGACGTACCTCACAAAGAGAATTACTGGCCTCAAAACAAATGCCCTACATTGACCGTCTCAAAAAACTCCCGCTTTACTCCATAGCATATCGCCTACTCTGAGGTGATCTCTGCCTAACATATAAAGCTAAGTCAAAACCCAGAGCTGTTGGACATGCTACACCTAAAGAAATCCCAATCCCTCCGAACTACATGCTCTAGGGACCTAAACCTTGTCACCCACAATAAACAGGACATGCTGGAGGGATAGATTCCTGTCCCAGAGACTTCCCATACTCTGGAACAGGCTACTCATCTATGTCAAGCAAAGTTCTTCATTAGTACTTTTCAAGAAAAATCTTGATGAGTGGATAGGAAATAGGAAATACACCCCGGTGATCACTTCTGTGTCTCTGCTCGACAGTGGCACAGGAAAATAACTTTCTTGGGTGGCGTAAGTCCGGGAACCTTGTTGGCTAGGCTTACATAGGCCATTGGGCCGATAGCCTAGTACCTACCTATGAACCCAAATACTGAATTATATCATCTCTTTTTTTTTGTTACTTACGCATGAATCACTACAATGCTAAATACCTGATCTTCACATCTTACATCAAGAATCTTAGTTTGGGCTACAATAACATTTTTATTGTCTTCTTACACAAAATTATTCCTGAACACATTTTTCTCCCAAAGTTAAAAATTACATTTTTTCCTCACCACACTTCCAATTTGTTTTCTCTTGTT
Source organism: Protopterus annectens (assembly GCF_019279795.1). Taxonomy (NCBI): domain Eukaryota; kingdom Metazoa; phylum Chordata; order Ceratodontiformes; family Protopteridae; genus Protopterus; species Protopterus annectens. The sequence goes on along the minus strand of NC_056747.1, from coordinate 224,376,182 downwards.
TTATTAAAAGCTTAGTATGTTCCAATAAACTGTTACTTTCTTGCTTTTTACACCATTCAAGGATGCTTATTCTTCTTATAACATTAAACAGTTAACTTTTTACTACACTTAACCATTCATTTTCTTTTTTTCTTTATGTCCTTCTACATTTTTCCTTTTTCCATCTCAAACTCTTACCAATAGAATTTATTTTTTGCTTGACTAAATTCCATTTTATATCTTTACTATCACTCAACTCAGATTCTTCCCCTTCTTTTTTATTTACATTCAAACTTTCATTACTGACTTTTTGTAGTTCATGTTCCAAATTATTTACTTCCTTACATTCTATTTATATACTTTACTTTTTCCCTATTTCTACATCCTCACGGTCTTGATTCTGTTCTATTAATGTTTGTACTATCTCTAGTTTTAATTCTGTTACTTTAAATTTGCATTCCATCCCCAAGTGTCCTACTCTCTTACATTTATAACACTTTACTTACAGTTTCTTATATCATGTCCTGTCTCTCCACAAGCAAAACAGCTTCCTCACACTTTGACCTCAATATTTTACCATACCTTTGTCCCCTTCCACATTTATAATACTTGGAATATGACCAATGTTATCATTTTCCATTTTGAAAACATTGCAATCCCATGCACCTGTCCATAAACCTGTGTTATCATAAACTTTTACAATATTCAGTACATCTTTCCATTAACTTAAATGCTTTAAGATAATTTTTTCAACCTCAGTCTTGAATTAATGTCATAAAATGTCTATTTATATGAATAAATGCACTTACCTCATATACATTTACTTCTAACAGCATTATTTTTCTCACACCTTGTATCTGTCCATTTTGCCCTCCTTTTTTAGATTTGTACCTTAAAAATCTTCTTCCTGTATTTACTGCTTTCTTCCCTTCTACCTCTTTCTCCACTCTAGACTTTACCATTTCAGCATACAATGTTTTATTTGAGACCTCTAGAACATCCTTTCTCTATCTTTTCCATTAAGTCTCCCCATGAAGCATCATTACCACTTTCAAGCTCATTAACATTTACTAACTCCATGAGCAAATCATCCTGCAACTCTCCTGACTGAAGGGTTGTAACAACACATCTCTGTATCGCCTCTTCACCTCTGAAAAGATTTTGTTGGAATACTTCCTCAGTTTTTCCTCTGTTATTCTCACTCTGAGAAAGCTTGGTTGCCTTCTCAGCTTCGTTACATTTATGATCATCTTCCAACAAAGGCTTGGCTGCCTTTGCAATTTCACTTTCTTCTTTTGTTTCTGGACACTTATCTTTTTGAACATAAATTACTTTCCTTTACCACTGCTTTTATAGCATCATCACTATGCTCCAAGTACTCCATCCTTGTTTCATTCTCCTCCAGGTTTCTCCAAGCTGCCTCAGTGCTCTGAATGGCAACTGGGAGTGCAACATCCACTTGCATCCCTGTATGAAAAGAGTAGGGGAAGTTTCCTGGTGTCTTGGCCAAGTTTCCCTACTCAGTTTAAATATAACCTTACCTGAAAAGGGGAATTAATTTGGTCAAAGTATCAACAGAAGTGTATGAGGAGGGTCCAGTCATTCACTCACTCCCTTATGAGCTGCAGTCAATATACAGAGTGACCCTACTGACAGCCACAGCTATCCATGAAGTTTCCAAGATAAAGGGGAAACAGAAATAGGTTGCCAGGTCTTTTTTCTATATCACACATGCACATACTATGGATAATTAAGAGTTGACGATACATCTAATGTATGTCTTTAGTATGTAGGAGGAACCTGGAGCACAATGAAAACCCATGCAAACAGAGAGCATTTACACTCCACAGAGAAGGCACCCAGGGTAAGAAGCAAACCAAAAGAATCTCTTGCTGCAAGGCAATACATTTCACATCCATCCCGGATTTTGGACCTTCATCTTGCATTAATTTTTGTCATTGTTCCCCTTGTATTTGTAAATGTCAAACTACAGATTGTCACCAATAAGAAAAAAGGTAACTTACCTAACAGGTACAGGGAGCATGCAAAGTGGTCAGGATCTGCAAGAGCTGAGGCATGCAGTAGCCTTTTCAGAGTTGCTAATGAAGCAAAATGGTAGTACACCAAATGATAAAATGAGGACTACAATGTCTGCTTCAGAAAGGGTGCGGATAATCAGCCATTTGGACTAATGGGGACAGGAAATGACAAACTGTCATCAGTGGATGACATTTCACTCTCTTGGGATACAGCAACCTTGCTGAAATCCAGAGTGAGAGATGTATCACAATAATTATGTCATTAAACCTTAGTTACATCTTTAAGTGTTTCTCTACAATCAGGTGAGTGAAACAGCTAAATATTTAATATTGCTTTTTTACTTTTACATTAACACTTGCAAATCCATGCTACATACAAGCTTAAGACTTGCATGGTTGGCAACAAAACTTTGAAATTTCATCTTTAAGTATAGTTAATGAGATACTAAGCATGGTCTACATTGCTACTGTTCATGTTGCCATCATTTGTATATTTCTTTAATTATTAACAGCTAAGCAAAAAAAAAAAAAAAAAAAAAAAACAGAAGGCTGACAAAAGCTCACAGCTGGATGAAAAACATGCCACTGAACAAGTGTGCATCTTGAGCAGTTACTGGTCTACTCTGTTTACAAAAGAGTATCAGCATTATACAATGATGGGTCAACATACCCATTGTAAATCAAACAAACCAATAGAAAAAAGTCCATCTGCTAAAGTACCATTCATGGCCAGACTTTTCTACTGAAATATGCTTTGGAGGACAGTGCAAAACAGAAGAAAATTCAGGCACTTTCTGAAAAATGAATAGAAATGCACATGGTTTTCCTTCTCTTGTTGCACTGTCCCTTCGTAAATCTCAGCAGACTCCCTTACCTCTCAAATGGCAGATTTGTGCCAGTTTTCCACATAAAACAGGAACAGAGTCTCTTTTCTCCATTGCTAGTCTTTTTTTTTTTTTTTTTGGAGAGAGACAGCAACAGAGATTCTATTTTCTCCATTGCTTGTGTTCAGCAGCACTGAAGCGTGGGAAAGTAACTCCCATATGCATGTACTGTGCTTCAAAAAAGTGGAAGAACTACAAACAATGCTGAGGAACACTGCAGTGCTATTAAATAAAAGCATTACTTAAGAAAGGTATGCAATTTCTTTCTTAAATAATGTCAATGTACAATAGCAATAACCCACTTGTTCGTGTGGATATATCAGAATTTACCCATGGTTGGCTTTGTTTAATCATTCATGCTTTACCCTTGTGATCAAACCACTCAAATCATGGGTAATTCCTGATAAAATCACAACCACTTGTGGGTTATTGCTTAAATATTTACCATGTTTCTTGTAATTTATGAAATTCTGCTTAAGATATAGAATCTAATGAATGATACCACTGTAAAGAGTTTGTTCTGAACGGTTTGGTGTTTATACTTTAACACTTAGTTACAGCAATATGAGCATTTTCATGTTAAGTGACACTTACAGCTTTAGATATGATCATTTATTTGTACCATTATTTTATCAGAAGGCCTAGGCTACAGTCATTGCAAGTTAGAGTGCAACCTTCCAGAGCTCAGCTGGAGGCAATAAATTAAAGCGAAGTGGAGGGGGCTGTGGGGCAGAGTTACAGAATGACCAAACAAGAGTAGCAAGAAGTTTTGGGTAAGCAGTGGCAACAAAAGGCAGGGAGGGACAGAAATCATCTGTGATGGCTGAAGATAATGGGATGTTCCAGGTGCAACATGACTGCGATGAGGGTATGATGCAAGAAAAGGGTGAGCTGAATCAAAAACAGGAAGAAAACAAGAGTGTAAGCAGGACAGACAGCACCGGCAGGAAAAGTTGATGGTCACTGTGAATAATGATGCAATTTCAGGCAAGAAAAAAGAGTTTCAAACAGTGAGACAAGGAGGCAGACATAGTAGATGTGGCAAAAATCTGGGCAAATGATGAAAGTGACTGGGATAGGGAGATCCTATCATATTAGTTGTTTAGGCAGAATAAAAAATGGAGATGGGCAAGCATTCAGCATTAGGCAGAACATAAATTGGTGGTATACTTTAAGACAAAGGAACACAGCAGGAAAGACAGAATCTTTGAACATCAAAAGTTAGCAAAACTAGCAGTTAGAGTCGGGTGCAGCAAAACTAGCAGAGTCGGGTGACAGAAGGTAAGAGTTGGTGGTTACATTCAATATCTGTACCATCAAATGATGAAAGAGGAGATGATGCTGATCAGACGGGAAAGGTCTTGGGTCATGAAGAATAAAGCTGTTATGATGGAAGATTTTAAATTCCCAGAAACAGAGAAAAGTGTATCCCTGTAGCCAAATCAATATTAAGAGTAAAATACTTAAGGTACAGGACCATACTTTTCAACAGTTCCTGATTTCACAGAATGTCCTTGATTTTGCCTTTTATAGTTGATGTGGCCCTCAAAAAAGTTGGATTTTTTCATAGACTACAGTCAGTCAAGAACGCTAGACATTAGAATTTTTTTTACTTGTGTAGTGCACCCACAGGTGTAGCTGAAGTAGATATGGGTTCCTTCCTACCTGACTCTGGTGACACCCCTATAGGACCAACACACCAAGGTGGCAAGATTGACTGGTTTTATTCTAGGTGACAATCTAGTTAAAGCAATAGCATAACCCCAAACAAATTATTTCAACAGTGCACCACTTAGCAATAATGCAAGGTGAGATATGCATCCAGTAAAAACAAACATTCACCCTCTTCTCCAGGACTCAACAGAAGAAAGTCTTGGCATTCAAACATGCACAAAGGCAATATCAATGAGCAGTAAAGCTTTATAATGCAGCAATACAAACACGGGAAAAAATGCAATGTCATTAAGCAATAAAAAATACAGCAATACAGATATGAGAAAATGCAATGTCATTGAGCAGTACCAAGACCCTCAACCCCCTTGATCAATTTTAAACAGACAAACTACGAAACACCCTGTTGTACCTTGTTCACTGGCCAGTGACTACTTACAGTCTTGCTGCTGGCATGATAGGGCCCAAGATGGAGCTCATATGGATCCCAGTTATTTGTAATCCACAAAGCATTTGGTGGTGGGGGGCCACAATCTTATAAAAATGTAAAAAGATGGCCAGAGCCTCTCACCACTCTGTCAAGATTATGCTAGTGACCAGGCACCGTGGTTCTTGGAACTACTGGTTTCAGCCTTCTCTCCTAATTCCACAAAATACCATCATCCAGGGTTTCAGCAACAAACAGACACAAACTGCTACTTCACTTCCCTGTCCCAAAGCACCAGAGAAGAAATTCCAGTCATGCTACAAGGCCCTTTTCCCTTCAGCTCACAGTTTCAGCCTTCCCTCCTTCGGCTAGTATCTCAGACTCCTCTTTCACTTTCGAAATTGTCTTTTATATCCCTGAAACAGCTTCACCTTGTGGTCTAATGAAAAACTACAGTCTAGTACTTCTACAATGAAATACAGTGGGAGCTACACTTGTTATTCAGAAAAATGCAGGTTGATGAATCTGTTGTTCTATTAACTTTTTAAGTGGATTATGGTAGTATTAAAGTTTGTCCCTAATGTTTGGCCTTTGTCACCCAAATTACTTTCAGTGTTACAGAATTCTTGGCCAAAGACTTTGAGAGGTGTACGTTGGACTAAAGGTGATTCATTCAGCAAGTACGCAAAGATACAAGGAAAGGCAAAATACCAGATACTATTCTTAGTAAGAATGGGGCGTTAAAGATCTAGACATGAAAATAACCCTGTGTAACAGTGATCATAATATTATCTTGTTTGCCATCAGTGAGGGTGACTCAGACAAACAGATGAAACTAAAGCACAAGATTACAGAAAGCCAGAGTAGGTTATGTTAGGGAAACTATTTGAGAATGAACTTTGAGAATGGAGACAAGTAAACGAAACAAACTGCATGTGGATAAAAAAGGTCATACAAACAAGTACAGAAAATGGTCTAGGAAAAAAAAGAGCAAAACAGGTAGAAGAAACATGTCAATGTGGTTCAAAAAGAAGGCCAAAGAGTTATTTTGTGCAAAGAAAATGTAATTTCATTAAAGATGTAAAGATAGGGGTAAAGGTAGGAGTACAAGGAAGCTAAAGGTAAATCTGAAGGAAGGCCACGACACAACTGCAGACATTGGTCAAGGAGTGGAAGAAAAAAAAAAAAAAAAAAAAAAAAAAAAAGAAAAAAAAAAGAGTACAGTGAGAATGTAGAAATGACAGAATGTTTCAGTTAATTCTTTGTTTCCATCTTTAAAACAGAGCAAGCATTAAGACACATGCCAAAGGAAGTTGTAGACAGGAAACTGAATAAATTAAGGAATGACAAGATAAGGAATTTGCAGCTTCCTGGATCCTGAAGAACCTGGTTGATGCACTTACAAATCCTATTGACAAAACTGTTCAAACTGTTACTAGTACTGTGGTGAAGTTTTACAGTTCTGGAGGGAAGCCGTGGTAGTGCTGCTCCATAAGGGTGATGTGACAGACACACAAGACATCAGTAAACGTTGTAAATATGATGCTGAGAAAATAAATTGTAGGATACTACCAACATGAATCTATGGAAAATAGGTTATGAATCTAATGCAAATCAGTTTTATTAAATTATGCTAGAACTTGACAGCAGAAACTCAGATAGTGCTATATGCTTTTTATTTGGCAAACTCCTTGACTCAATAAACAGGAAATTGATGTTCAGAATGAAAGTACATGGGAGAAGGAGACAATCTGACTAAATTGGTAGGATGAAAGAGTTGCAGGAAGCAAATAGTAATAGGAAGAATGATCCTTTTAAGAGTAAGGGAAGTGGTTAGTGGAATTCCACAGGGGTTAATTTTTGGGCGGGTGGACATTGGCATCTTTTCATCAGGCATCACAAAAGGCACAGAGAAGAGGATAAATGTATATCAAGAGGGCACTAAGCTACAACAGACAGCACTGGGTGGGGAGCAAGCCTTCAAACAGACCTGATGAATGGCTGAGAAATTGCATACAATGTTTAACTGAAATGTCTCCACTCTTAACAGAGTGCCAACATACTAAACAAAAACACTGAAAATGCACAGAAAGAGCGAATACTAAACATCATTATACTCCTTTAAAGTTATTTGCAGGGAGCAAACACCCCTGCACTATCCAATGTACGGGCAAGCAAACATATACACACACATATATTTTATATATACATATACATACAAACATATATATATATATATATATATATATATATATATATATATATACACACACACAATATAAATATATATATATATATATATATATATATATATATATATATATATATATATATATACACACACACACACATATATATATATATATATATATATATATATATACACACACACACACACACATATACATATATATATATATATATATATATATATATATATATATACACACACACACACACACATATACATATATATATATATATATATATATATATATATATATATATATATATATATACACACACACACACATTTACACATACATACTTACATACATACTTAGATCACTATACATTGGAGGAAAAGGGAATATTACAAGAAATGTCCATTTTATACTTATTATGCAACTCCATTTTTTTGGTCATTCATTTTCAACATTATGAGGCTCACTAAAGCATGTCGTGAGATTTCTAACTGTTTTTTTTTTTTTACATCTTTATTGAAGTATCACCCAATACACAGGCAAACATGAAGCCATACAAAAGAAAACAAACTATGTCAGCATCTTCACATTTATACAATCATCACTCTACCATTATATAAACTGATTAATTATTGCCCTAACCTTAACCCCACACCTCCTCCAAAATACCACTCCATATGCATTGTTCCCCACAATTTCCATTCCCTTCATGGCACCTGTGCCACCTCCAGTTCCCTCCATCTCTGACACAATATTCACTACTCCAAACACAGCTGGTTTAGACCCTGATCTCCATTCTCCAGCAATATCTCCTTCGGCACTACAAGACCCAAACTCAACAACGCCCCACCATGCCTGGGCAACTCAGGTCCTGCACCCCTGCTCAAAGCATTTCAAACAGTTACCTTAATAATCCCAAAGTGGAATTATGACTTGATGGAGTGACAGCAAAAAAGTGTAAATTAGGAAAAAATGATAATAAAAGTGAACCATGAGAAACAAAATGAAAGTTGTAGTCAAGGTCAATGAGATATTTTCTTAAGAGAATAGATTCTAGTAATAGTGGCTATATTACCCAACTATACACTTCTGAGCAGGCCCCAGATGGAATAGTGCGTTTGGTTCTGGAGTCTACATAGGAAAAAGGATATCAAGCTAGTAAAGAAAAATTCTAGTACAAAGCTATCATACCACACCTCTCAACTTCTCAGTGCAAAAAATCTGGACAAAGCCTGACAGAATAGGGGGACAAAGGCCCGAAAATAGGGACAACTTTTAAATACTGCTCTTATAAACTTAGAAAGTTGCTAGAATACCAGGATTTCTTTAAATGCATTTTTCTGAAGGATATGAACTCTGAAACATAAATGTATATCATTATTTAGTGACCAGTTCTCAGATCATCCCAGTGATTTGCCAGAAAAATCACAAATTGTATGTGAAACAGGCCAAGAATGAATCAAAAATCTGGACATTCTGTGGAAATCTGGACAGCCAAGTGGTATGTGTCAGACTAAAATATGAATAGAAGATAAGGAGAGGTTATACAAGCTAAGTTAATTCTTACTTGAGGACAGCCAAGAAAGTGTCAACCTGCTATAGATTCATAGACTTGTTGAACAAATTCCAGGCCTATTGGCCATCAAGGAACATATGTGCTGAGTCCTAGATTCCAGGTGTACATATAGATATCCAATTAATTCTTGAAAGTTATGAACTTTAATTGGAGTGAAGTTTATTCAATAAGTATGAGTCTTTGAAATATGAAGTTGTCACATTTCACCACATGGTTGACATTCACTATTATTGAGGCCGCATATTTTCTTGTGCTCAGATCATCAAGGCCATAAAAAGAAAAGGGACAGACACAGGCATCCTTTAAGATAATAAGGTACAGAGAAAAGAGAGTTGCTGTAATATTTTGCTATACAACAAGCATTACAAGCATGTGATTTGATCTTTATAATTTTGCTGAATGTTGTTGTTGTTGTGTCTTTTTGGCTTTTCCCGGTTAGGGGTCACCACAGCAGAACTCCGGTCCACTAATGATTGGCAGTAGATATTTTTTTAATGGTGCTGAGTTGCCTGCCTGACACTCAACCTTCAACGAAGGCATGCCCATTCACGCATGTCTTTCGAACACCACTCAACCATGGGGAGGACATACAGACTCCACACAGAAGGCACTCCAGTCAAGAATCAAACGGGAGAACCTCTTGCTGTGAGGAGACAATGCTACCGCTGCACCACCATGGCTTCAATCTCTGAATTTGAGGTGTCCTTATCTTGAGGACATCAGCATTTGTGTAATTACAAATACCTGGTTCTTTTGTAGTGATAGGCATCGTACTCTGGAATGCAGGGAATGCTATCATGCATTCAGACCCACTGGCAGCTATGGGAAGTATCTGTATTTATTCATAATTCTATTGTTTTTCACCAGATTTCACAAGATAGAAATATGGAACTGTTACATGTCCTAGTTAAACTCAATAAAATTAATTACCACATTATACCAATTATAGATCTCCATCTGTGACCCCTTCTGATCACGCAGAATACATTAACTAGTTAACTATTGAGAAAAGATAGCAGTTAAACCAAATGCCTTTATTATGGGTTACTTCAACTTCAAGTAAGCTGGCAAATTTTCTGGGATTTGTAAATGCCGATAAACTTGACCAAATTGCCCCCTTACCCACCAGAGGTGATCATCTTCTTGATCTTGTCCTCATAAGCATTTCTCTTAATTGTACCAGTCTGATTGTTACCCTCTCCCTACTCAAACTTGTCCATTTTGCTGTGATTTTTTTTCCCTATTAAAGCCTGTTTTTTGATTCCTAATCCATCCATAATCCCTTTTTCCTATTTTTGCATGAGGTGTCACATCAGTCCTCTATATTAAGTGATTACTCAAAAACTAATTTCCTATTTATTGATCTTATTGACAATCACTAATGATTTAGCCCCCCCCCAGCAAATCTTTCAACTAAAGCTGCTGCTTAATGCTCAGAATGTTACTCCTTCTTAGAAGCATTAAGGCATCAGTACCAGTTCAGAGCAAGCATGACGGCAAGGTGGAACTACTGCATCAACTCCAAGCAAAATCTGCTGGCCATCATTAAAAGATATTTACTTCATTATAAAAGGGGTTTAAAACTGGTAAGCCTCTCAAACTTACCATTAGGAAATGTATGGCCAGCTATGGACACATGTTTATCTTATGAATTATTGCAATCTTAAAGTGCTCTTCAGTAATATTAGGATGATTAGTAGTAGCCTACAATTCTGCACCAAACTTCTCTAATGGCACCCCCTTCTCTGACTAAGGACATTGCTAATATTCTTGAAGACAAATTTTTTTTCCAGTTTCCCTCCGTCCACTCTCCCCTCTCGCCTGCCATTTCCCTTCACATGCTCCATCCCACGATCAATTTGAACCAAGTCCGTCTGGCACGTTCCAAAAATTAAAAATACAATTTCCATGGGTCCTAACAATATCCCTGGATATCTCCTGAGAATTTTAAAGTCCAGCTTAGCAAATCCCCTCCATCACATCTACAACCTCCACTGGTTATGTCCCTGAGGAGTGGACAATGGCAATTGCCATGCCCTTGCATAAATGTGGTCCTTCTACTGACCCTGGGAATTACAGGCCTATTAGTCTGAGTATTATTTGCAAAGCTTTAGAAAATATAACTGAAAAATAAACAATGATATAGATCTTATATCTCTGATACACATCAGTTCACTTCTGTTAATGACAGATTGTACCTTCACAAATTAGTTGAATTTTTTGAACAAGTTTGAGGCCATGGATAAGGAGTACAATCCATATCACACTGCTTAAGTGGACTTTCCAAAGGTCTCTGACACTATCTCTAATGCCAAGATTGTTGACAACCTCTCTCAACTCAACATTATGCCATACATAGCACACTGGATTGGTGATTGACCGTCTGGTAGAACTCATACTGTTAATGTTGGGGGTGTTTGCTCTATACAGATAAGTGTCACTAGTGATGTCCCACAAGGCTCTGTCCTAGATCCCCTCTTTGGTATATATATTTCTGTGACAAAAAACAACAACAAGGGACTTTGGCTATCCATATTTGCTAAGGATTCTAAACTGATGATGGTTACCAAATCCTATTCTGATATTCAAATTATCCATCAAATGCTAGACGAAACAAATGCTTGGTGTAATCATGGGCTTGCCTTTAATACCAAGAAATACAGCATCACTTCCCTTGGTACAGCCATTGGGGGCTTTGGTAGATGTTTTAACAGACTCTTTGACCATCATTTCTCAGTGGTGATTAGAAAATCCTACATTGCACATGTTATTCTTTGCATGATCTGCTCAAGGTTGAAAAATTATAATTCTACTTTATTCATCCATTATTAGGCCTATCATTGAATATAATTTACACCTTAGCACATACCTCACCAAGCACAGAAATCAGCTCGAGAGACCTCAATGTTTCCTCACCAGAATGATCTGAGGTCTTACTGTTCTTAGTCTGATAGATTAAAAGCTATTGTCATTCTACTCAGGGTCATACAGACTCCTGAGGGGTGATTTCTGCTTAACTTTCCATTGTGTGAATAACCAAACATTCTTTGAACTCTTTTACTTAAATAGAATAAATGGCAAAGCAAACACCTGTTCTGGAGACCTAAACCTATGCTATCACATCATCATATCTTAGGGGTTGGCATAATGGTCAATGTGTTTGCTTTATAGACACAAGGAGCAGCATTTGATTCTCAAGAGGGAAAGCTGGATAGTCTTGAAATAGCACAAAAGAGTAGTTAGGATAGTAATTACCCATTAATAAGATCAGATGACATGACAGGTAATTAACCCAACAAACACCTCATTTCTGTAATAGGGTGCCCCTACCTATCAAAGAATTTTCCTGGGAACCCTTAAAACTACTCTGTATGATTAAAATTTACCAGAAATTTGTAGAGAAAGTCTTCTAAATGGCAAACCCTGCAAGTTTGCTCACAAGTACTGAGTGGCTGAGCTTCTGATGGTCTCTTTTGGCCATGAGCTTAGTAAGAAGCTATGAACCTTCCAAGTGCAAAAGATGGCGTGCAGATAGTTCCAGAAGAGGATGCAGTATTATGTAATTAGTCTGTTAACAGCCATATAACTGAAGATAATTTTGTGTTGCATGTCCCTCAAACCCATTAATGATTAGATGGGCAAAAAGTCATAATCTACTAGGATTCCTAGGACTTCCTGTTTTGTCAAATATTTGCTATTGACCAGTATATGAAGCTGGTGTGGTGTGGATATTTATGAAATGCCAGTATGCTGCACTTTTGACAATGACGGCAAGGTCATATCTGCTGTAGTACTCTTACTGTTTGAAGAGGGGGTGATGCCAATACTCCTAAATTTGAATTCATCTGTGTATTTCACAGGCCAAATGCTAGTCACTTTTCATATCCGAGAAAAATGCCAAAAAGTTGCACCTTGACAGAGCCTTGAGGTATGCCTCTTGTTATAGGAGATGGTGAGAATAGTAATCCTCCTGTTTTTTACTAGTTGCATGTGAACATGGAACCATTCATGGAGCCTATCAAGTGCAACTTCATTTATCTTCAGATCCCAGAGTTTATATGTGATTACTTCATGGGGTACAGCTTTGAATGTTTTAGCCAGATTTTGCCAAGCTACTTGCTCCGATAAACTCATCTAGAGTTGTGGTCACATTCCAAAAAATTCACAAGGTTAATGGGAATACAAGACACTTAGGGGACAGTGTGAGCATATGCAACTGAAGGGAAAAGACAAAGGAGGTATGGGGGAGCTAGGCCACCAGATTAAAAATGTGAAGTTCAGCCTAGACATTATAAAGTACTTTTTCATGGAAAGAGTGGTAAGCAAATGGAACAGGTTAGCAAATGGATACTAAAACTTTAAAAAACAGACTCCTTGAAAAAAGCCAGAGTTGGATGGTGGGCTAACAGATGGAGTGAAGGAGGCCTAAAAATGCTGTCCACACAAAAATGCAAACTAAAAAAGTCTAATATCATATAAAGTGCTAAACACTGAGAAAAGTATGGATCCATGGGAGGTACAGTGTTGTGTAATAAAGATAGGCCTATGGGAGGTACTCTGTTGTCCAAACTGGATGCATTCATGGGAAGTGCTATACGGTGAGACAGTTATGAAGTATTGCTTTACTGTACATAAATAAAAAGGGTCTTTGGAAAGTGTTGCACTGTGTGATATGGATGGGCTTATGCTAGAGGCTGTACTGTGGACTAAGGATGGCACCATGTCAAGCATGCAGTATGAAAAAGCAATGAACTAACAAGAAGTAATTCAGGGTACAATAGGGAAAAATCAATAGGAGGTACTGTGCTGTGTGGTGAGATGAGACACAAAATGTGGTGAAACAAAAAAAAATTCTAACAGCATATAAAGATTACTTGATGCATCTAGTCTCATGTTTTTCTACCTGTCTAATTAACCCTTATTCTTAGCCAGCAGCTTATTTTCCCCAACCACAAGAATTTTCTTATTCCTGTCCCAAGCATTCTTGAATTGAGACATTTCTTACCATATTATTTCTTCAGGAAGTTAGTTAAGACACCTACTACAACTTTTAATAAATACATTTTTTCTTGGATCATCCCTGAAAAATTCACATGCATCTTTAGACTGTGACTTCTTTTTCTCATGCATTTCTTAGTTTGGAAAAGCTGCAGCCATTTGGACTCTGTGCATTCCTTTGAAGAAGGTTAACATTTTTATCATAGCTCCATCCCCATATTTCTTACACATCTGCTCTTTCTCATCTCCGTTTTTATAATACTTCCAACAATGCTTTGTAATGTGAACAGATGAGCTCATCAGGATGTGTCCTGTTATATGAGAGGCACGGATGCTGTATAGTTTGACAGGGATGGGCCCTCAGGAAGTGCTGAATTTTGTGATAGAGATAAGCTGATGGGATGGGAGGCACTGTACAATGAAAATGACATCATGGGAATTAGGATGGTTTCATGAAGGGAATGAAACTGCAGGAGATGTGTTGTGCATAAGGGAAGGGCACATGGGAAGTGTTGCAGGGATATGTGGTGTATACAAACTAAAAGCCCACAAAAAAATGGTTTATCCAGTGAGAATTGTAGATTCTAGGTTATATATAAAGCATTTGAAGTGGAAAGGTACATACTGTACTCTATACTTTGGAGGGACAGACCTCTCTGGACATAATGCATGCTCTCCAACAAAGGTAGAGTAGGTACAATTACAAACTGTTCTGAAGATCCATTTAACAAATCACAAGAATCCAGTAAAAATCATTTGTGCCAGGTTAACATTATGTTAATTACAAAAAAGCTGGCAAAAGCTTAACTCTTAAGAAATGATGTGTACTTTTCATAGATATATAACGGCATTAAGAATAATGTTTTAAGTGATGCCTTGCTTAATAAGGAATAGAAATGTCTGCAACACATCACCAGTTTGGGAGCATTCTCATTGCTCTGACAATTCTCTGATGCTGAGTGAACTGTTACAAGGATGATGCTAAATGAATACATTTTACAATTAACTTGCTTAGCTGCTGTTTCTGTCTATACTATACTTTAATGTGAAATTATATCTCCCAAAAGATAAAATATGCCAGTCCGTTAAGTCAGTCATAACAGAAATATTTCCTTGCAGCATTCATTTATTTAGCAGGGTCACTTGTGTCATGAAACTCATGTTAGCAGGATTGGGTCACTCGTGTCGTGAAGCTTATGTTTGTCTTCACTACCCTCTAAGAGCTATATGTTGATTACAACTCTACCCACAAAATAACTTTGCTTTTTGAGACGAGGTCCTTGACATAATGACCATTCATTCATAGCCAAAATCAAATTTTGTTGTGTTTATGCATAGCTCATTGGAAATTGATGCTGATGCACAGATAAAACTAACCTAATCTTTTTAGCATCAAATCAGACTACTGTAGTTATGTGAAGCGTTCACTCTTAAGCATATGCATTTACCAGTGCTATTTTACTACCGGTATTATTTGGCAAAATTTGCTTGCAGCACCATGCCATCTGTGCTAGTCTTAGCAAAAGTAAGGCTCTAGAGTATTTCTTCATAACATGCCCTGGTGGTACATCTTTGGAAATATGGGCCACAGCTGCTACACAATACAGCCGGCTGTTGACCTTTGCCTTTATTTCATTTTTAGTTAGCATGTCTTACTACCATAGTATTTATATTTACCTTATAGCATTCCATTTTTGTGAATATTCATTCAGATAAACAGTTTTCTGACATTCTGGTCAGTAGCAGCAAATTCAAGAAATGAATTTGAGTTAAAAAAGCAGTTCTATATAATACACATATCACAGTCTTTGCACAGCAGTTCATTCACTCTCATTGCAGACTGCCTCCTCCTCCCTAGTAGTGATGTAACAACCTGCAGACGTAGCAACAAGTACAGAGCTGTGGCACTACTGGGAGGCGGGTGCCCTGGCAACATCTCCATAGCAACTGAGATTAGGCAAGCATCAAGGGATACATTAGATGATCGAAAGGCTGTATGTGTTTATGACTGAAACTGAAACAAGAGAGGCAGAGCTGCAGGCTTTTGTAATCTGTTCCTTGTCAAGCTTGGCATTTGGTGAATCCAAAAATAAATGCATTAGATACAGACCAATATGAATGCATGTGACACGCTAAGTTGTCATTATGAGGATTCTAAATTCTTGACAGAGTCTGTCACAGCTTTTCCAGTTAATTCCGAATTCCACTTGCAAACACAGCCCAATCACATACCTTTGTATCAATGATTTGGGATAGAGTGAACATTGAACATATAGTCTAGAAAAGAAAAAAAGAGACTATCAGACTACGGGTGGGTGGATGTGTGTTTGTGTACTCATGTGCATGTTTATGCATGGGTGTATAAATGCACTGTGTATGTGTTTGTATGCGAGTTGTTAGCGTGCCTATGTCTTTGTAAGCTGCATCTGACCACAGCCCTATAGCAGCCTATGCACAAACCATGGAAGAACATGACCGGGAGTAAAAATTATGAACTGATCAGAAAGCCTGCATAAACCACAGAAACAGGAAGTGTGCAGGTTGGAGTTGGCATTCAGCAGAACAAAGTAATATTGACACCTTCTCTACATCTGAAGTACAAACTTAGTAGTGAATGCATGTAGAGATGTTCATCTCATTTCATGGACGATGCACTACACGATTATGCATTCATCGTTGGTCTCAGTAATTTCTAATCAGTAATGCCATAGATTAAGTTAATTTCCTGTGCTGTATAGATGGTAACCTGGATGAGAAAAATATGGATTCAGATAGTGTTTTGAAAAACCGACATGGTTGATTTGGGCTATAACAGTTTTTATCACTTTAACATATACCCAGCCTTACATGATGCAATTTAATGTTGCATAGATCCAAATAAACAGCTTTTCCTACTTTATAAAGCTTGATTTGGGCTATAACAGTTTTTATCACTTTAACATATACCCAGCCTTACATGGTGCAATTTAATGTTGCATAGATCCAAATAAACAGCTTTTCCTACTTTATAAAGCTTGCTTTTCAAATACATACTAAGGAGACTTTAGCAGATTAAACATAAAAATAGAAGGGGAGGCAACTTGAATAAGTGTCTTGAGGTATGCGAGTATGAATGGACCTTATGTCTACAGGCAGATGATGCACCTGGACTTAATATGGCTGTTAGTATTAAACCTATATTAAGAAGGTAACAGATTGTTTTAAAATATTTTTGATAAAAGATTTTTAAGATGTAGATTTTTTTTTACTTTTCACTTGAATCTGATAATCTATATGTTAGCCAATTCATTATTTTTCTTGAAAGTATTTTAGTTGATTATTACTTAATCAAAAATGTTTTATGATCGGGCTGTCACAAATGCAGCAACAATAAAACATTAACAAATGCAACAAAACTCAGTAAGAAATATTTAGAAGAGTAAAATTAATGCAGAAAACAGCCCTGACATCTAGGAACAAAGTCCAAGCTATAAACCATTTTACTCTTCCTTTTCTAACATCCCGCCCGCACCCCCCATTAGGGAAACCACTGTAAAAAATTTCTCCAAAGCCAACTTCACACTTCTTAAAACAGAAGTGGCAAACTTCACGACACCCATAGAGGTATGACTGCTGAATCCTACACAAATGCACTTTATAAGCACTTACACGAGTCCATGGCTCGTGCTATCCCTAACAGAACCAAGATGCTATCCTCCAAAAAAAGGAAGCCAATCTGGTGGTCCCCTGCCATAAACAAACTCTACAACAGAAGGAAGAAACTGTTGCAGAAAGAAAAGTAAAATCCCATGATTGGAGGAACTCCCTGGTCAGCCTCAGTAAGAAGCTGAGATCCCTCTTAAAATCCTCCAAATCTAGTTACAAAAACAAAATCGCCACTGATTCTAAAGACAACTACAAAGCATTCTCTAGCTAGGTAAAGAATCTCAATAGCAACACTCAGATCTGCTCTGAGTTATAGTACAATGGCACTAAATATACAGAACCAATGGATATTACCAACATCCTGGCAGATAGGTTCAGTGCTAACTTTACCCCACCCACCTACCCTCTAAAGGGCCCATCTCTATACTGGAAACATGCAAAGTTCCTGTAATCACAGCTGCACAGGTAAAAATCACACTCTCCAAAGCCAAAAACACAGCATCCATGGGACCTGACAACATCCCAGGCTGCGTTCTACACAAACTGCAGAATGAACTGGCACCCCACCTAAGCACCATATTCAATCATAGCCTCACCTTCGGCTTTGTGCCCACTGAATGGCACACAGCGACGGTTATCCCACTCCACAAAGGGGGAGCCACCACATACTCTGGAACTACTGCCCCATTAGCCTAACGAGCCAGGTCTGCAAGGCCATTGAACGTATCATCATGGATCTTATAAACAAAAGACATTGGTAATCTCCAAACTCTGGACCTCACCCAGTTCAGGTTTGTAAAAGGCAGATCATGTCTCCTAAACCTGATAGACTTCTTTGAAGCAGACACCAAAGCCGTAGATGAGGGTAAGGTGGTTCACACAGCCTATCTAGATCTCGCCAAGGCTTTTGACACCATCCCCCACTCTAGAATTATAGGTAAACTCACTAAACTAGGTATAAATCCTTATGTCACAAGATTGGTTGCCAACTAGCTCACTGTCAGAACCCACACTGTGAAAGTAGCAGACTCCAAATCAGACTTCAGACCAGTGACAAGTGGAGTACCACAGGGTTCAGTCCTGGGTCCTCTCCTGTTTGGTATCTACTTTTCTAAGTACAGGCTAACACAGAAGGTCTTTGGCTAATGAAGTTCACAGATGACTGCAAACAGAGCCATAAATTGAAACTTCTAACAATGTGAACATCCTACAAAAGGGCCTCATGGAGACAGATGCCTGGTGCCAAAGCCATCATCCCCTTTGATAAAAACTCTGTACCCATGAGCTACCACGTAGGTGGTAGTCTACTTAATACCGAAAGTGTGATAAGAGAACTTGGGACACAGGTGGACAGTAGTCTCTCCTTTGATAATCCCATCACCACAGTAGTCAGGAAATCCTTCTACATGGCACATCTCATCACAAAAGCTTTCTCATCCAGGAAAAAAGGAGGTCACTGTTCCCCCTCTACTCATGACTCATTAGACCCATTACAGTGTACAATGCCCCTTTTGGTATGTACCTCACAAGACATCTACAACAACTGGAAAGGCTGCAGAAATACCTCACAAAGAGGATTACTGGCCTCAAACAGATGCCTTATGCAGACAGTCTCAAAAACTCCAGCTTTACTCCGTCGGCTACTCAGAGGCGATCTCTGCCTAACATACAAAGCTATGTTAAACCTAGAGCTGTTGGACATGCTCCACTTAAAGAAATCCCAATCCCTTTGAGCTACACACTCTAGGGACCTAAACCTTGTCACCACAATAAACAGAACATGCTGGAGGGATAGATTCCTGTCCCAGAGACTTCCCATACTCTGGAAAAAAGTACCTATCTATATCAAACAAAGCTCCTCATTAGCACTCCAAGAAAAATCTTGATGATTGGATGGGAAATAGAAAATTCACCTCAGGGATCACCTCTGTGGCTCTGCTCGACAAGGGCACAGGAAAATAATTTTCTTGGGTGGCGAAAGCCAGGGTACCTTTTTGGCTAGGCTTATACAGGCCCTAGGGCCAATAGCCTAGTACCTACCTATGAACCTATAACTTACAGTTTTGGGGTGATTGAAAGGCCTTAAAAGGTATTGGATCAGTTGGACAGAAAATAAGAAAAATGCTTCACACTTACCAAATCGTATATAAAAATCAGTGTATACCAAGATTATCTATTCCTAGTTCTGAAGGAAGTATGGGCCTTCTCAAAATTGATTACATGTACAGATCTGCAATCGTAGGACTGCATACATATCTGCTTACCTCACAAGACCCAAACATAGTAAAAGTTTTGAAACGTGAAGAGAACAAATCAAAGATGTCTTCCCTACTTTGTTTAGCTGAAGGATATCAGTGTCAAATGGGAATGGAAACCAAACCAGAAGTAAACAAAAATCAGGCAGTAACTGAATGTGCCAAAAAACAACATTAAGAATATAAGGAAAAGGATCAGAAGAGAAGGCAAGAAATGTGGGAAAAGGCATAAATATAGTTGCAAATGCAGAAAACTTCTGCAACAACCTCATGTCAATCAGGATCTGACTCGGGGAATGGGTAAGGAGAGATGAATTTAAACCAAAAGATGAAAGGTTAATATTAGTGGCCCAGGATAGTGGACTATGTACACATAGGTTTATAAAGTCCATTGAACATGTAGGAGAAAAGTACAGTTGTGTACACTTACCATAAATGTAGATGCTCGAGTGTCTTCACTGTTGCAGTCATCACTGTAGGGTTCTTCCTGCCGGCAGGCAGCCCTCGGTCGGCCAGAATCCCAAAGTCTGGGTCCGGCATCGGCTGTTCAGTCATGCTCCCTGACGTCAGAGCACCAGGAGTACAAAGCTGCCAGCAGATGCCATGTTCTCCAGTTTTTCTTGCCCCAGATGTCAGGTGCCCAAAAGTATAGGCTAATAGTAAAACAAAAATGTAACATACAACAAACCCCATACTTTGTAGCAAATACACCTCAGAAGAAGGGTGAAGTAGGAAACCACAGTAAGAAAAGTGTAAGAGGGGACAGGAGGGTGGGTAACCCAGACTGCAACAGTGAAGACACTCGAACATCTACATTTATGGCAAGTGTACACAACTGTACTATGTTCATAGTGTTTCACTGTTGCAGTCATCACTGTAGGGTTGAATCCCAAAGCTGAGATAAAGGATGATGGTTATATAGTAGAAGGGGTGGCTAGAAGGCCCTGCAAGACTGCAGAAAAGCCTGCCCTAGACTTAGAGTAAAGAGGGAGATTACAGTGTTTAGAGAAAGTATGCACTGAACTCCAAGTTGCAGCTTCCAAAATATCTTTGGTAGGTACTCCCCTGAGAAAGCAGCTGAAGTAGCAGCAGCTCTGGTAGACTGAGTCCTAATCTTTCCTAGGATTTGCTTTCCATGATGAGAGTAACAAAATCTGATTCCATGAGCAATCCATTTAGAAATGGTCTGTTTTGAAATAGTTTTGCCTTGAGAATTTGTTGCATAAGAAACAAACAGTTGCTCTGTTTTCCTGATATCCTTGGTTCTGTCCAGGTAGAAACGTAGTTGCTTGTGTACATCCAAAGAATGCAAGATCCTCTCTCCCTTATTTTGTGGATTAGTGAAAAAAGTTGGCAGGTGAATAGTTTGATTTAAAGCCACTTTGGAAACCACTTTAGGCATGAAAGCAGGTTTAGTCCTTAAAGACACCCTGTCTTGATGAAAAATAATATAAGGTTCCACAGCCATGAGAGCTTGTAACTCGGAGACTCTCCTGGCTGAAGTCAAAGCCAGTAGGATAGCTGTCTTCCATGATAAATACTTAATGTCAGATGTGGCAGCAGGCTCAAAAGGAGGCAGAGTGAGTTTTTCCAGAACATAGTTGAGGTCCCAGGCAGGTATGGGTGGTGTCCTAAGGGGCCTTAAATTCTTTGCTCCTCTGAGATATTGTTTCAGAAGTGGATGCGAAAAGATTGGAGGGTCTGTATTGTAATGTGCAGAGATAGCTGAGGCATGTATTTTTATGGAGGAGAAGGATAAACCCTTATGTAGCATGTCTGTCAGGTAATGTAAAATCAATGGGATATTAGGAATGAGAGGATCCGAATTCTGAGCATGCATCCAGGTGCAAAATCTCTTCCATTTACCTGCATAAGATTTTCTTGTGCTAGGCCGTCTGGCTTCTAAGATGACATCCATGACCTGTTTGGGAAGGGTAGGAATAGTCATAGACCCTGAATTCGCCAAGCTGCCAGGCTGAGAGTTTTGGTATGAGAGTGCAGAACCTGGCCCTGGTGTTGGGACAAAAGGTTTGGTATTGGAGGTAAAATCCAAGGAGGCTCCTGGGATAGATTCATCAGTGTTGAGAACCAAAATTGACGAGGCCAATTTGGGGCCAGTAAAATCATCTTGGGTTTGTCCTGTTTGATCTTTAGTAACACCCGTGGAAGAAGAGGTAGTGGAGGAAAGGCATACCCCGAGAGGTTTCTCCAACTGAAAGAGAGAGCATCCACTTTCCATGCTAGTTTGTGAAATGTCCTTGTGCAAAAAATCTGTAACTGGTGGTTGAGGGGGGATGCAAATAGATCTATGTCCGGGCAGCCCCAGGCTTCTGTAATCATCTTGAATATTTGGGTGTCTAGCATCCACTCGCGTGGGTCTGACAGGTTCCTGCTCAGGCTGTCTGCCAGAATATTTTGTTTCCCTGGCAGGAACTGAGCTTGTAGATCCACTTTGTAAGCTAGAGCTGTGTTCCACAGAGTCATGGCTAGTCTGCAAAGGGGGTAGGAGTGTGAACCACCTTGCTTGTTTATGTACCACATAACTGTGGTGTTGTCTGTCCTTATCAGTAGTTGTCCTGGCTGTAGAAGATCCTTGAAAGCCAAGAGGCTAACATCTCTTTTAAATTGATATGTAGGTGCTTCTGATCCTCTGTCCAGTAACCTTGCAGGCCTTTCCCCTGCAAGTGTGCTCCCCATGCATAATCCGCGGCGTCTGTGGTTAACACTTGGCTGGCTGGAGGCAGGCTGAAGGCTTTCCCTTTGTTGTGAAGACATGCCATGATCCACCAATGGAATTCCTTTTGTAGGCAAGGCAAGACAGCAATTTGTGTGTCTAGACTGTGGCAATGCTGGGACCATACACTTTTTAGGTACCATTGTATTTTTCTCATATGTAGTCTTGCATTTGGGATGAGAAGGATGCATGAGGCCATGTAACCCAGAGCCTGCAGGAATTTCCTTGCAGTTAGCTGAGACAATGCCAAGGTTTTGAAAGTTGAAGCCAGCTGTAGTTGCTTTTCAGATGTCAGGAAAGCCATCTGGGTTGTTGTGTTTAGAAGAGCACCCAGAAAGGTTATATGTTGTGTGGGTGTCAAATTTGACTTTTTTATGTTCACAGTGAATCCCAGGTACTTGAGTAGATTTTGAACAAATTCCAGGTGCTGGAGTAAGACATCCTTGCTGTCTGCTTGAATAAGGCAGTCATCCAGATAAGGGTAAATATGAATTCCCTGGAGTCTGCAATAAGCTACTACTGGTGCCAGGCACAAGCCAAAGGGCAGCGCAGAGAATTGGTAATGTTTCGGACCGGCCTTGATCCCGAGGTATTTTCTGCACTCCTGTCTGATAGGGATGTGTAGGTAAGCCTCCTTTAAATCCAATGTCACCATCCATGCATTTTTGCTCAACATTGGCAGGAGCTGCTGCAGAGTAAGCATCTTGAACTTTGGTATCTCCAGGAAAGTATTTAAAACTCACAGATCCAGGATAGGTCTCCATGAATTTTGTTTTCTGGGAACTAGAAAGTGCCTTGAGTAAAAGCCTTGCCCAGTCTCTGATTGTGGAACCAGTTCTATGGCCCTCATAGCCATGAGGGAACCCACCTGGTTTAATGCCTCTGCCCATTGGTGTTTTGGTAGGTCTGGCCATCCGTTTGGTCTTGGCAAGGTATGAAAGTGGAATTTGTAACCTTTTGAAACCACATCCAGAACCCACTTGTCTTGGGTTATGCAAGTCCAATATTGTTGAAAAAGAGAGAGTTTTCCCCCTAGAGGGGCTTCCAGGAGAGAAGTTCCTGGAGCCATGCAGGGGGAGTCATTGAGCCTGTTTTCTATAAGACTGAGGTCTGTCCTCTCCACCCCTGAGGGTGGAAGCACTCCACTGTCTAGGTCTGTAAGAGGTCTGTGCTTGGGCCCTCCCTCTGGAACACCTATATCTACCCCTCTGAGGCCTGTCCAAGCTGGGAAAGGACCAATTTTTTGTTGGCCAATTTCTGCTAAATCTTGGGGGCTGAACTTGTAAGAAATCCTTAACCGTTTGCATGGATTTTGACTTATCCTCCATTTTCTTTATCACCTCTTCAGCCTTAGACCCAAACAAAACATTATGCTGAACAGGAGCATCCAGTAACTTTGCTTTCACTTGATCAGGTAAATTTTGTTCCTTTAACCAAGCATGCCTTCTAATGACTGTGCCAGTGGCAGCCACCCTGCATGAAGCCTCCAAGGCATCAAAACCACAGTGTAAACCATGCTTCCCCACTTGCTCAGTAGCATGCATCAAATTGTGTAATTCCTTATTATCTGCACATGCAGAAATGGTACTTAGCTTTTGTTTCATAACAGACAGCAGGAATTACTGATATGTTAGCATATAAAATTGGCAATTTAAAGCCCTGATAGATAAAGTAGCAGAAGTGTACCCTTTTTTGCCCCATCTCTCCAAAGCTCTGGAATACTTATCTGTCTGAATAGGGTTTTTAGCAGAGGCGGCCTTAACACCCTTAGGACCCTGAGAAATGGTTTCTGGATCAGCAGCAAGATTTTTGTAAAGGAAATGGTGGGAGTCAGGGACCCTGTAATATCTGTCGGGCTTAGCAGGAGCTGGAGGAAAAGAGTCAGGAGTTAAATTAGCCTCAGAAAAGGAATCATCCACAATATCCAAAATAGGAGGAATAGCCAGGGGTCTATGTTGGGGAAGAAGAAGGAAATCCCCAAGTCTTCTCTTAGATTCAGAGTACACCTGTCCTTCCCAGTGAAAATGTTCCCTCGTGTCATGTAAAGTTTCCCCAAAAGAAAAATCCTCAGGGGGAGAAGCTGATGGAATGGATTCCTCAGCATCAGAATCCTCATAAGGAGGGAAAGTATATTCCTGTTCAGAGGAAGACACTGAAGAGGAAGACACTGAAGAAATAGATGCCTGATCAGAGGATTCAAGATCCAATTCTTGCCTTGGCCTTTTGTCTGGAGGGGATGTGAACCCCTAATCATGGTTAGTAAGTCCTCCGCCATTTTAAGCAGCTGTTTCTGAGATTTGGGTCCCGGATCAGAAGAGGCTTGGGCTGGTGTCTAATTTAGAAGGAGTCTTCACCTTTGTCTTAGGTTTTGCCTTAATTAGACACTGTGTAGGCCTGAAAACCCCCTCAGAAGCCGGTACCTGCACAGCGGCTCTGGACCCATCAGAGGGAGCATTGTCCGAAGGTCCTGCAGCTGGAGTACTCAAAGGCCTAGTTGGCTCCTCGTGGGAGTCCGTTTCGGCAATCGGTTCTGAAATGGCCAACAGGGGCTATGAAAGCACCTCACTGACTACGGCCAAACCTGGAGCTGGCTCTGCTTGTAAACCGTCATCTGATTTGGACCTTGGAGGCCTGCCCTTATCCTTGCGTCGTTTGTGAACTCCAGTAGTCGAAGCATGTCCGACGACATTTTATAATTAAATCGCCTGCCAAAGTAGTGAAAAGCAAAATCGTACCTCTGCTTAATCGTACGTTGGTTAAATCTAGCAGAAAACTGACAACTAGCTACGTCGTGGTCAGGGCCTAAACAAGGAATACAGTAAGAGTGGAAATCCTTATGAGGTATTTGCTTCCCACAAGAAATACAATTATTAACTTTTTCTGACATCGGACTGGAGCAAGAAAAAAGTTTCCCCAATGGGGTACTTAGCTTTGAGAAGAAGAAGTAAGTCTTCCGACTGAAGTACGAAAAAATATCAGGAGTCAGCCGACCGGCATTTGTGAACTGCTTCCACCGCACGGCAAGAAAGACTGGAGAACATGGCGTCGGCTGGCAGCTTTGTACTCCTGGTGCTCTGACGTCAGGGAGCATGACTGAACAGCCAACGCCGGACCCAGACTTTGGGATTCTGGCCAACCGAGGGCTGCCTGCTGGCAGGAAGAACCCTACAGTGATGACTGCAACAGTGAAACACGATGATCATCAGACAAATGCAGGTTCTGTAAAACAGAATGGGAAACAGTCGCACATCTCGATTCTGAGTGTGATACACTAATGGCAAAGGGCCTATATACTGAAAGGCATTATAATGTGGCAAGACTGTTGCACTGGGGATTTTGAAAACATTGCAATACTGAAGTAGGTGAGAAGCATTGGAAACATGAGCCATAAAGCATTAGAGAATGAAGCTTATTTCACATGGGACTATCCATTACTAAAATTTCAAAAAATAGATGTGAGAACCAGATATAGTAGTTCATAAAAGGAAGACAGAAGAAGCATTGATCACTGAAATCACTACACTCATTGACTACAGTGTCTTGCATACAGAGAGACACAGAGTCATAAAATACCAGGATCTGAAGACAGAAACAAGGGCAATGTGGAAGAAGGATACCCAGATAGGTCCAATAGTAGTACAGGCAATCAGTCTCAAAAATGAATTTACAGTCTTCTTTGAATATTCTACCAATACATGTAACTCCATTTGAATTGCAGGAGTCAGTTTTGAACACATTGCGGGTGCTGTGAATAACACTTTTGGCTAACATCAAAGATTGAAACAATGCTAATTTCACAAACTTTAATCATACTTTAACTTAGGAATGGGGTCCATTCCCGTCATGGTATTAGAAACCCAAAAGACTTGGACAAATTAAAATTGGTATTGTCTTTACATTTTATCAAGTGTTTAAATATTGCTGCTAAAGTACTGATGTTTCTTCAAACATTTGGACCTGTTCTGTCAAATGTCTTTCTCTGATAACCTCTGTTACCATGGCCTGGGTCATGGCTGGAAACATTTTTAAAACAAGTGCACTTACCTGGTTAACCGGTATCTAAATAAGTAAGAATGATTTTTGCAAAAATAGATATGGTCATAGGCCTATACCCCAACTGGCTGGGCCAAGGTGACTGGAAATGGAGAGTGACACTAACATATACTGATCCATGTGGGAATAAAAAAAAGGTCAATGGCTATGTAAAAGAGGTAGGAGAAAGGAATAAGTTGATAGTGTTCAGGGCTTTGTGAGGTGGATTAAAGGAAATAGTCTCAGAAGTGCTGTCAACTAGGGTTGCCAGCTTTCTTTGTGGCTAAAACCGGACTAAGGTCACGCCCCTTTCATCACTCATATCCCCACCCATTCCCACCCCTCTCCCATCAATGCCCCACCCATTTTGTGACATCACCGTGAAATCAGCTGATGGGAACGCCCCCTTTTTTCTGTTCCGGATGCCTACTTTTATCCAATTTCTCGCCAGTTGCCATAAACACTGTTCAAAACTCTCACTGTGCATATTGTCTTCTGCTTTACTTCTACAGTGATTACAGATATTTGGATTTAATTTAAAACATTTATTTCAAATTTTATAGCGCAAACCACTGATGCACATTTGCTAAACAAAGCAATACAGTCTCACAATGAAAACAGACTTAGCATTAAAACTAATCTGCCTTTAAATCTCGCATTCACTGAAACAGCATTGCTCATTGTTTTCCCAAGTTTAGGATGATACCATTTTAAAATGTTCTAAGAAATGACAGTACTAACAACAATCATATCTTACATGGCAATGGTATTAAAACTTCTCTGCTCTTGAAACTCACATTCATTGAAACAGCACTGAAACCCACACTACATCCAAAGAAAATGCATGGGCATGGGTGGATAAAAATTACCTTTGGTCTGTTTTCAAATCATAGGCCCCTTGCACACAAAACAAGAAACATACATGTGTTCTTTTCTTTGATACACCTTCCTGACTTTATTAAAATTATATTCCTTGTATAATACAGCACACTTGTTAGAGCACATTTTAAATTTAGTGTTTGAACAATTTACAGTTAGAGCAACATACCACTATGCCAAATCAGCAGCTTCCTCAAAAATAGGAAGACTGAAACTTAATGGCTATCATTTAGTGAATTAATTTCTCATAGCTGTCAACCTCTTAGCACAAAAAACCTGGACAAACAAAGCCAATAATGGGGGAATACAAATTCAGTACTTTTCACTATAGCTCTCAATTCTTAGCACCAAAAACCTGGGCAAAGCTAAGAAGTGGTGATGGCTAGGGACTTTAGGCTCTTTTTACCCTGTAGTCAAGGTACAGGGGTTGAGCCTGAGTACCTCTAGCCACCAAGTGTATTATATGGGGGGCATTTACACACACACACACACACACACACACACACACACACACACACACACACACACACTACCTTCATTGCTAATGCTGCTTTCCGACTAAACATCCCTGATGCTAGTTCTTCTGTGCCTTCCCCATACTATCCAAACACACCTTTGTTGCTAATGATGCTTTCCAAAGCAGTCAGCTCCACTCCAGTAACCTGCCAGAAGAACCATCATCTTGTAAACAACCAGATCAAAATTAAAAGGAATATACTGCAGTCATCTAGCTCTCAACCAATCAGGGGCAAATTGCAATAAACTCAGTGACCACTCCCGAGTTAGTCAAGGACAATCAGGGAGACTTTCAAAATATTAGCACTATTAACTTGAGAATTGCCAAATAAGCCAATGTGAATTAATATCAATTTTCCACAGTAAAAGTAGTCCATAGCCTCCTTTTTTTTTTTAATACCTATGTAGTTTTATACTGGCAAAGGCTTCACCTTGGAATGATCTAAACAGTACCGCATGTTCACAGATCCATTGCGCAATTAATTGCATAGCAACCTAAAACATTTTGGACACTCTGCACATAATAAAAATTTCATTTGCTTTAAAATAAACTACCATTTCAAATATCTAAGGTTAACCAAACTGTGCTTCGACTCACAGTATTCAGAGTAAATAAAAAAATTGTCAGAGACAACACTAGCACAGAGAGGAGACTGACCGTCAGTGGTTCTATATAGTAAAGGGTTGCCTATCTAATCATGCATGAAAAAAGAAAAACACCATGTAATGCTGTCTTTCACAACCATGTAACTCAACTCAGAAGCACTTCTCAACTCACCTCCATTACAGATTTGGACTTCCACCCAGCCAGTCGAACTTCAAAAATGCTCGCTTGCATTCTAAAAATGCTGCCTTCCCTCCCTGAAATGCTGGCTTCTGCTTCCCGCTCACGCCCATGATGCTGGCTCTCCTATGCCTTCCCTGTAATCCAAAGTCGAACTTCAAAAATCACTTGCATTGCATTCTGAAAATGCTGCCTTCCGCTGTTTGAAATGCTGGCTTCTGCTTCCCGCTCGCAACACCGGACGTGAGCTCCTTGAGCTCAATTCTGACAGGCTGGTAGCCCTGAGGGACCTGATGTCATCGCACACATGATGACATCAGTGTCAGTGCCGTGAAATTTAAAAAGTCTGATTTTGAATTAAAATTGTAACCGGACAATTTGTCAAAAAAACGGACAGCTGGCAACCCTACTGTCAACACCAAAGCCCAGCACTATGAGGAAAGTTTCCCTCAAAGGTGAGAACCATGTGTTTGTGAGGTAAATACCTTAAACATTATGACAACCTCCAACCCATAAGTAGTCACTAGACTTTAGTTCAAGAGACCACATAGGGGCCTAGCACAAATTATAATATCCCCAAAGCTGTGTCTGGTTATGCAACTTGCCAAGTCACACAGGAGGCAAATGGAGGGGGATCAAACCCTGTATCGAAGAAACAGCAGCACAGAGCCTCATCTCAAAACACTAACTATCAGACTAAAGAAAAAGAGACAGGGGAAGTACTCAACCCTCCCACCCCCCACCCCCCCCACCTTGAAACAGGAGACAGTATCATTAACCTACTAAACTATTTTGAAGTTATGACTAGAAGAGTGGAATGAAGGAACCATGTATTTATACAGACACACAAAGTTGTGACCATCAATTACAGCTTGCTCAGAGTCACACAGCAGATAAATGGAGCTGAATTGACTCAAACCCTGTACTTTTGACTACAAGAGACAGTGCATTAATATTGTACAGAACTCTAATAACTGGCATTATTAATTGACTGTAAACCTCAGTGTCTTAGCTTTCAGTGATTTATCAGAAAATTAATTGTGTTGTCTGGTAGTCAGTGGAGAGAAT
This sequence comes from Protopterus annectens, assembly GCF_019279795.1. Lineage (NCBI taxonomy): Eukaryota > Metazoa > Chordata > Ceratodontiformes > Protopteridae > Protopterus > Protopterus annectens. The sequence continues at coordinate 224,346,491 of NC_056747.1, read as the reverse complement.
TACGTTTAAGCTGTTAATAATCTGCTTTCTGTAGATAAGGATGCAGGGTTTGATCCTTCCTGCCTCCATTTGTCTACTATGTGACTGAGCAAATCACAGCTCTTGGTAATCCAGAAATGCATTTTAAACAAATACTTTTCTCTGCCATCATTGACTAGCTTTCTGCTTTACTATCACATACACACTCGCGTGCTTTCACCTACAGCTTACTTCACAACCAGAACTCCTTTCCATGATTCTCCCATGATATAAAACGATATTCTTCAGGTTCCCACATGCTTCATTGCTGCCTAAATCAGCAGGCATTCATAGCACCCAACCACTTCCCATTGGGGTCTTTCTGTTCTGCCACAGTTCAAAGCAGCTGACCCGTTGGTGTCTTCCCATACTGTACACTGACATCTGTACTGTGGGAGGGGTGGAACTTGTATTTACTTCCTGATTTGTTAAAAAAAAAGCAAAAAATGTTTTTTTGGTCCGCTACAAGTACAAATGGAATCGTTTAAAATTAAATTGTTTTGTTAGCTGGTTATGGGCCCCACTGAAGCTGCGGTCCCTATTTGACTGCCTATTTCACCCCAATTATAATCTATCACTGCTTGCCTCAGTACACTTTTGCTATAACCCCTTGAAAGTATTTACTTCAGCTTTAATGTATCTTGCAAACATAAATGTCACAAACAAATCAAGTATCAAAGCCCAGTAGATAAGCTGTAAAAATTAAGCTGTAGAAGTTTGGATTAAGTAAGTCAGCATCTGAACTCAGTGAAGGTAATGCTGCTTCATGGCCTCTTCCATAGTATATTAAGGATCAGTGCTTGACTTCTCACTTTTATCGAGTTAAATCAATTTTCTGGACATGACAACTATGCAAATGAGGACTCAATGTTCGTAAGTTTCTGAATCGCTCAGTTTTCACACTATGCACACTGGATAAACTTCATGCTGCCTTCACCGCAGTGCTGTGGTCACACCTTGTCACGTGCTGGCAGCAGCATGCATGCACAGTTCAGTTCATGGCTCTTGGGGAATATCTGTAGTTCAAAACACATAGTGAGAATGGAGTAGTTATAAAGCATAATTTTCTGTCACCATATTCCAAAAAGCTGGGCTGCAATATTTCTCACCTCAAACTGCTATGTTCAATCACTACCATACTCTAGTTATATTGGACTTTTTCTGTCAAAGTTCATGCAAATGAGCTAAGCTGCCTCCCATTGTGAACAGCACATGTGAAAATGGGTGTGACCCTACATTTTCAAACATTTTCTCTCTGCAGCCTAGTGAAGACAATAGCATGGCATCAGAGGTAAGCCATCAACCAGAATTTATACCACAAAGATGGTGTGCTGAGGAAATGAAAATCATCTTCTGCATCTGCCACCAGCAGTACAGAGCCAGGATCACTGAGGATGGTTACCAAGGACTTCAATATAAGGCAGACACCTGGTCCAGCTTGGCCAAAGATCTAATGTGTGCCTTGGACATACCCTGTAATGGTGATCAATGCTACTACCATTATAAAGATTTAAGACCAACTGGTTTTTACAATAAATGAAGCATTTTACCTTTTGGATCTTACATTCTTTGGAAAATTTGCTGGTGTGGATTATTGTGAACTATGGAACTGTTCCAACTTTGGGTTATTATTTTGAAGTGGAAGTACGTCCAACATATTCCCATGTCCTACTCCACAGCTCCTGAACAAACTGCAGAATATGATCTGCAGCACAGGTGGAGGCTTGAGTGCCTCAGGGAGTACTAGGGTGAGTATACCTGTTACAGGTGTTGCACCTGTACCTGCCGACAATCCTGTCAACAGGTATTATAGCTGTACCTGTCAACAATCCTGTCAGTCGGTATATCTGAAGTCAGGATATAGTTCTTATGCAGGGTCAATACTTTATAGTTTCCAAATTGCTACTTTATTTTTTTGGACACGTGATTTGATTATCCAAGCAGTGTCATGGACAGTTTTTATAGGTTTACCACACAAACAAGGGCAGTGTTGTATAAAAGGGAATATTCAGTATAAAAGGAGATGTAGAACCTTGCTGTATACAGTACTGGCACTTGGGTTGTATGTCAAATAAGTAACAGAAGCACTATATGGCTGATTGCATAATCATTGGTTGCATGCCTTTGTCAGCATATACATATGGCTTAACATGTTAAGGAACTGCTGCTACTGGGTTCAGTGCCCCTCTTGGTTGACCACTTTGACAACATTTGCATTTGTTGTTCATTACAGTAGTATAAGAAATACATTTTATTGGAAATTATAAGATCTGCAGTCTCCATGACATTGATTTGATTTTCACAAATACCTACTTTACTAAACATGCATTAACATTGGCAGTCCAGGCAGCTCAACTGCCCCTTCAATGTGATTATGCAGGGGAATCTCTTACTAGACATGGTGATAGCTTAGGGTTCTATTCCCAACCCTTCCTTATTTCCTCTGCTATTGCATAAAAATTCCAGTGGGTGTTTCACAGGTCCTTCTGTGCACAGTGCTCACAACAATATGATGTATACAATGGAGTAAGCTGTTTGTTGTCTGTTTAATAGTACGTGACACATTTGCAAAATGAGTGCACGTTTCAGTGGAGACTTTGATTAGACTGATGATATAGTTCAGCATGTAAATACGTTTTAGTTTGCAAGTACTAAAAGCTGTGGGTTCAGGTCCCTTCTGGGTTGTATAATGACACCATTGTTACAGTGGAGTGCATCATAGTACATATAAAATAGTCAGACTCGGGTTATATTTTACCTGCATTTTTACTGTATTTGTACGTCTCTACCCAGCACCCTTTCTCAGTATCTGTTCCATTACATGCAGCAACAAACAGACCAGCATCCTAGCCACCATCCAGGCTTCTCACCTCACAATTGATGGCTAGTACACCACTGAAACCGCACCAATAGATGTCACCAGCTGCTGCTGCCACTTTTACACATTCTGCAGCACCTGCAGGGGCTACTGCCATCAGCCCTGTTGGGAAAGGTGATGCAGCAGCACCTGCAGGTAGTGGTGATAATGGAGGTGACACGCATGTCACCGGTCAGCATCTGCAGAAAATAGTGGAGGGCCTGACAGGTGGCTGGATGCCAACATTGTCCACTTAGAGGCCTCCTCCTTGTACCTGTTGACTTCTGGCCCTGTCCTGCACTGGTTTAACCAAAGCCAGGACCTAGTGGTAAGGAAGCCCTGGGTGACCATTAGGCTCTTGATTTTACCTTCACTTTTGTGCCAATGCCCACACCTGTTTATTGCCCAATACATGCTGCAATATACCTCCCATCAATCACCAGTATTTCCTCTGAATGTCTGATATATCTTATTTTCCCTCCTCCCTCATTGTGCCAACACCTCCCCTGTCTGCCTTGCATGCTTATGTGCCCCTGCTACCAACCCTAGCCCTCTTATCTTTCTCATACTTCCCTTATTACCTTCATAAACTTGCCTTCTCATTATATACACATATATTATAAAATGGGCACTTCACACCCATTTTTCCCTCTTCTTCATTCTCTATTCTTCCACTTTGGCTACTCTCTGCTTGCTTCCCCCTTTTTATCACTTTACAATATTCCCATTTCCAATCTATCTTGGTCATAAAAATAGATCAGCACACATACATCAGAGTCCTTGCTGCAACTGTACTGATGGGCTCATGCAGCACCTTGTCTAGCTGTGTGCACCAGAAACACGTACTGCTTTTGCTTTCTATTCTCTGCAGCTGCAAGTGGAGGTATTCAATGAAATGCGCTTGTGCTATTACCTCCACATACTCACCATTAATGAGCTTAGGATCTCATCACACAGGCAAGGTAATCAGCAGTGGTCTGAATGCAACCATTTCCTCAGTCTTTCTGAATCTCATCTGGTGTGCAGTATTTTCTGAGGTGGGGAAGTGCCACACCAAACAAAACAGATTTAGAAGTGCCCTATCTTTGGGCACAAAGGGGAGTTTTCTGACTGCAAATGCTAACTGAAGACTGAATTTTTCCCTGAATCCTGCAGTTGCAATTTGAAGTATCCACAGGATTTGACTTTGATGTATCTATTTGCAAACAAAGCTGATACTGCCATTATAATGACACAATTTCTAAGTAACCATGCTAGCGAAAAAAAAAAAAAGTGAAAAACAGTCATTTGTAGACTTTCCTAAGTAAGAGATGAGAGCCGTTTCAAAAATCTCTTTAATTTGGAGAAAAAAATATATAGGTTCTAGTAGTTAAACAATACTGATATATAGAGCAGTAGCCTGGAACAATGCAACATAGGCCTAATAGAAGATAAACCTGATCTACAAAAATAACACAAACTGGAATAGAAAAATATGACAACAGTAAAAGTGATGGTTCAGAGTGATAGGCTAATTTTTCCAGTTCCCTATGACAGTGGTTTAATGTGGAAGAATTTAACACAGAAAGGGTGATCATTTTCATCTGCTGACCTTCCCATTTAACTCTTACGCCTTCTCATAGTGCAGGAATGTTTCTGAAGCCGACTTATTTGGTTATACAAAACAAAGCTTCACATCAGGTAAAATAGTTGTGACAGTAACGCATCCTCAGCCTGTCACAATGAGCTTTGTCAAACCACATAAGTGAGCGGATATCAGCTACATAATGGAAAAGTACTTTTGCTCTCACCATACCAAAGGAAACATTAAGTTTAAGAAAACAAATTGAACTCTTAGCAAAACACACACACACACAAACACAGTTTTGATTATTGATTGGTAATTAAATATACAAATATATTACCAATTATCCTACATTTAATCGGATCCCACATAAAAATAAAACCAGATTACTAATGCTTTAAATGCAGAAAGTTTTTAGACTTGCTAGGGCCTACTTTTCAAACAGGCCAAAGTTTCCCTGGGGAGACTGGCGTAACTATTTGAGAAATGCTGCTTTAGGTCACTTCTCAACCTTTTAAACATCTGGAACCTCTTTACATAAATATTGCAGTTATTATTACCCTAATACATAGTCAGTGCAAGAAGCCTCCATGACCCAACATTCCCCACACCCAAAATTTCAACACAGCTCTAAAGCCTTGGATGTGCTTTGTGCCACTTGTTTTAAAAGTCAGACAAAGTTAAGGCAATCTAGGAGTCATACGAAGATTAAAAAAAAAAAAAAAATTTTTCATTCATATTGCCTGTAAATTGTGTGGTCTTTTAACATACTCAACCTTATACCATTTTAAAATCCAAGTTACTTTTAGGTAGATAAACTTTAGTGAGCCCAAGAGCATTGTGGCAGGATCTCACAATAGGTTTGTATCCATCAAGAAAACAAGCACTACCTACACAGAAAAATAAACCACCTAAAGAGTATCATGAACTACAGCTCATAGTTTATTTCTATGTTCCATTCTAACTATGCAGTCTGGTCATATTACCAAGTCCTTGAATGACTTTGTTTTGTCCCCTTGAGGAACGTATAGCAGGCATGCACTAATTTTGTAATATTAGCTTGGCCACATCAAGTCATCACGTAATATAGGAACTTTGTTATGCAACTATTCTGTCTCCCTGTGTATGTATATCTTCTGTTCTACCCTAACTTGTTTAATAGTGCTGCCATGTCTAACTTGGATGATCAGTTGAACAGGCCCATGTGGGAAGCATGGTTCCATTCTGTGCCAGTGCAGTAATTCATACTCACATGGTAGTTGCCACTCTCCCCAACACAAGTCAGAAAATATGTGCAGCTTAACAATCTACGTGCGATTTTAGCACTGGAAGAGCATAAAAAAATGAATGCATAACAGCAGGAACACCTTCCACTAGCATTCATAAACAAAACAACAAAAAAAAAAACATGCACATAAAGTCTTTAGCATACCTCAGGTTGTCTAATCAAAGAGCTAGAGTACAGCACAATAAAGTACATTTTGTCTCTGTAATACAGATTTACCTAGTAATACAGCTGCAGTGCACTATACTGCTAGTGTTTCCCAGAGAGGTGCCAGCCAGCCTGAGAGGGACAGTGCACTAAGGTCAGCCTATGTATGTACTTCAGAAGGACAGTGCAGTAAAGTCAAGTCTGTGTGTGTGTACCCCAGAAGGGCAATATATAGAGCTGTACAGTAAGTATAAAGGCATCCAATAGTCACAGAGCAGTGCAGTCAAATTGTGCCATAGAACCACCAGATATGGAGTCACAGTACAATGCAATGAAATTAGTGTTCTCACTATACAGCTGCTTAGCAGGGGGACCCTTCAAATTATAAAACAGTCCGTGCTTGCAGTAGAGAGATGCAGGACAGGGGTCAAGGGCAAGAATCAACTAGGATAAATTGATAATCCCAAACCAACTTTTTCTACTGGAAGTATCTGATTTGACAGGGTATTTCAGACCTATATATAGCAAAAGCAGAAAACGATGAAATGGATAAGTTCATGAAATAAGGAGAGACTGGGATTTTGGATGCAGATCCTCGAGAATAAAAACCATACATAATATTACATTCATAAAGCAACAAAAAGTACTCTAAGAACAAAGCCAACATGGGAATGGAGAAAGGAGATTCTGCCAATAGGAATGACTGCAATTAGTGGTACAGAAAATAGGCAAGAGGGGGTTGGAATTTATTGGAAAAAAAAACTGGCAAAGTAACCAAAGTATTGGGAGCAAATAATCCGAGAAGGAAAAGTAACAGAATAGGAAGAGGTCAAGAATACATTTGGACTGTAGGCAAGAGATTGCCTTCCCTATTGGACTGATATTGGGGTATAGGCAAAGAAAAATGAATAGGGGGATCCTAAGTGAAAGAACAGCACTGCTGGTAGAGTTTTTAATAGAATCTAGAACAGAAGCTGTTGATTAAAAAGGATAATTAGTAGGCCATATAAAATACTGCACGATAAGCATAAGAATCAGAGGAGGTTAGAAAGGACTGGGAAGAGAGATTGAATTCATAAAGAAACAATGGGAGGATATATGTATAACTCCCAAATATGCAAAAAAGTCTAGAAGATTGAGGAATTTTGCTTGAAAGTGTTTGCAGAGGTATGAGCAAGTTAGTGTAACTAAGGAATTGATCTTTTTGAGCTGTGATACAGAATCAGAATTGTCGAGACATAGAAGGCCTAGTGGAGTTTAATTCTAGTGGCTACCAAAAAGAGCAATTTCTACAATGGAAATCAAAGCCTAAGCCAATCATACTAGTAGTAGTGAATATAAAAGATAAAAGAACGATGCGAGATGTTTAGGAAAGGGTAGACTCAAATTACATAGAAAAAAATGGGAATTGTGGGAACAATACATACATGTTTTGGGGGAGGAATGAGGTTTATGGGAAGGCAGGAACTGAATGAGCTTTGTAATGGTTGAGTGACAATGACTATACAGAAGATTATATGTGATGTATAATGTTTATAACTGAAAATACGTCAACATGGTTTGTTTTCATTTAAATAAATGTACAATTACCTATGTCATAAATAATTCAGTAAAATTATTTCTTGTCAAAAAATACAGACCAACTACTATAACATCACTTGGATGCAACACAATTGTGTAATATTGTCAATATCACAGTGCTAAAGTATAGAGACCTACATTACAGCAGCAGTTGCTCTGAGGGCTTAGCTGTAGCACAGTAGAGTAATAATCACAGGTACAAGAAGAACACAATTAGTGTTTGTGTTACAGAGCTGCCTGGCAGGAAACATGACAGCACTGTCAGCGCACCACAGATCTTTCACAGTCAGAAAGCATCAGTAGAGTACATTTGATGTATGCACCTGCCAGTCATACTGCAGTGTTTAAGTACCGTGTTTGATATTTCGGACACTTTTTCCTCCATTCTGCTCACATCTTCCATTTCACTACTGTCTCTAATTGCATTATACCTACTGTTTCATTATGCCTAAGCTTCACCTCGGATGGTTCTTCTGTTTCTATACGTTTAAGCCTCTGCTTGTTGCCCATTACCATGCACCGTACTAACTGACCATCCGGAGTCAAGCCCAATGCTTTCAGCATTTTCCACCCTTCCCTCCCCTGACCACCTAATCCAAGAATATGGCTAGTTTTAAATTCCACTTCTGACACTTATGTACCAAAGGCCCCCAAAACCTTCCTTCTCCAGTCTGTCTTCTCCTAACGTTACATTAGCAAAGGTGTTTTTATGGTATATGTAACATATGGTTTCTGGATCATGTCTTTCTAAATCCTATGGAATAAAATATGTAAATACATCATGCTTGAATCAAGACCACATATACATTCTCCCGGTGAAAATTTGCTGGCTTGTTAAAAAAGAAAGACTGACTGAGCACTTGGGTTGCTTGCTTAAAAATTTACTTTTGACTGTTATCTTCCACTTAGCTGTAGACAATTTACAAACTGATCACAGACTGCCGTCTTGCTTACAAATTAAGTTAGCAGTAGACATTTTTTAAACTGGTTACTAGAGAACTGTTGTATTTTCAAGTACTTAATATACATAATGATTAACCTTAAACATTTTAAAATGGGTGGCAAGATAGTCTCAACTCCTGTTATATTGGAAATCTCCACACTCCAAGGCCGAGAAAGTCTGGAATCTGAGCACAGCTAAAGACCTTTAGATCTTGAGTCACATAATTGTTACTGCAGAATCACTTCAATACCCAGACATAACCTGTTGGTTATATGAAGACTACAATTACTTTGCATGTTTTTTGGATGGACCTAATTTTTGGACAGTGCTGCTATTTTCATTTTTTTTTTTAGTATTCTTTAATTTAGTTGTACTTTTTATTATGCATTATTTGTTATTTAACTTTTTGCTTTTTTTGTATTCTGTACATCTGCATTTTTCTTGAGCCTGGGTATAACTCTGCAAAGTCTGTATAGCTACTGCATACAAGCCTTTTTCCGTTAATTCTACTGGTTTAATCGGCTGGAATCTCTCAATTTCTGACAGGGGAATGATTCAGATGTTAACTCTTATTAGATCCCAGACTATCAGGGATGCACTCTGTCATTAATTGGGTCAGTGATTCTGAGATACTGCATCATTTTGTTCTTCCCTTAGTGACCACTGTGCAATCACATATCAATTCTGTGTAAAAAGAATTAAGGCTATGGAAACAATCATTTTATTATACTCCCTTTCCCCCACCGATCCATCAAACAGGATCTGAGTACTTTAAACCTGTCCCTTCTTTTTTTTCTGAATACAAACGTTTTTCTTTGCTTTGGATGCCTTACTAACTGGTTAAGGTTAACAGAAGCTCTTTTCAATATGTAGACTGAGACTCGAACGTTGTGATCAGGGCTGTGTCCAGCTCTCCTCCATTAACTGTGAGTGCATGGCAAGCCTCCTGATGCTCATTAACAGTGGACGCGGTCAGGCAAGTGCGACAGTGAATAGCTCAATAAATATACCAGCTGTGGCTGCAGCAGGAACTGAAGGAAGAGCATGTGGGAATATGCTGTGTCTTCAGGGAAGTACAAACAGTAGTAGCGCTTGTGCATCAAGCACTAGACTCGGGTGTGCTTGGCGTGGTTTTACATGCACAGTCAGAACAAGAGAAAAGAAATTATGTGGCAGCCCTATACGTAGTGATTTTTAAAGCAGTGATATATATATATATATATATATATATATATATATATATATATATATATATATATATATACACATATATATATATACACACACATATATATATATATATATATACATACACACATATATATATATATATATATATATATATATATATATATATATATATACAGATAATATAATTTGTGAAAGGTAATAAGGAAAGCAAGATAGCAGTACACAGAGGGAGTAGGGCCATACAAACATAACGGACAAGACTGCGAAGGGAGGTGGTGACACAGTGAGGGATGTGCAAGACAATTGAGAAGGTGGCATTATACACAGATATGTCAACTAACCGAAGAGAAGTCTAAAACTCTTAAAGGGTCCTTGATCTCACAACCCTCCCCAGTTATACTGGGTACCCTCCCCAGTTATACTGGGTAGTACACCTTACTTATAGGTTGAGCTACAGAAGTAGCAAAAAACAGTATTAGAGAGAAATACAGCAGTTGGCTTTGACACTTGCAGAATAAGAGACAAAAAGCATACAGTACTTCCATTTACAGGCTGCTCTACAAAAGCAGTGAGGCAAAACACTTCAGGGAAAAACACAACAGTTATTTCTTATTCTTTCATTCTGAAAATATGTAATAGTAATTTGAAAGCACTAAATGGAACTATATGAATTGTGTTTATTTTTTGACCAGATTAAAGGGCACACATTTGATTAAAAAAAGAGATGAAGTGGGGGAGCAAGCAGATAGTTGTTCATCTTCTATTCAACCTAGGAATGAGCAGCATGGAATCAGAGTAAATATTTTTATGTGGGAAGTTGACCTTTTTTTAGGCATAAAGAAACGGTATGTTGGGGAGGGCAGTGAGTATTGTAAGATGAAGGTAAAAGGATTAGGTTAGGTAGCATTGGAAGACAGACATGACTGACCTGGTGTGTGGTAACACTATGAGGAAGGGGAAATACAGTGGTGAAGGGGACACCAGGCAAACAAGAAGACAAAGTTGAGGGAAGAACTAAACAGCCAACAGGAATGGGTATACACACACAATGGAGACCACCACCAGGATGAGGGAATGGGATAGGGTTTGTGCCAGCTGCAACCCAGTGCGATATTTACTTGCCACCTTGAGAACCATTACCACCAGGCCCCTTCTTAGAAGATGAAGACAGTGCCAGACAGGGAAGCAACAATGGATCCTCTGAAGAGGTTCTCCATCTGGACAATTTGGGCATCCAACCTCCTGTTAATCTTCCTCACAATGTCTGCCAGCTACAAGCTGCAGATGAGTGACAAAGGTGTCCCCTTCACTGGCACTGCCAGTTGTGGGTACAACTGTCCCATCATGTGGTGCAAGGCTACCTAAATTTGGTAGTACATGAGTGTTAAGGAGGTGACTGGGGCAGGCTAGGATCCAGATGTGCTGGGTGTTTGCAGTGGCAGGGATAGTGGCATTACAGCTGCTTTCCAGCTGTGGGGGACTGATAGGTCTTGGCGCTGGATGGGTGGAGGTCATGATGCTGCTGCATATAACAGTAAAATAAATAGAGAGAAACAAAATTAATGTATGTAAGAGAAAGGATAAAGACAACAGGGTGTGTTTGTTGCGGGGGGAGTATAAATACAATGAACTGAAGCAGATATATATTTTGACTATTGATACAGTTACACTAAGTATAACTGAAGGACTAAAACACTTCTTAATTTACTAAGACTGTTAGCACACACAACTGATAGGGGACTTGAGCCAAGAGGTATCATCACCTGCATTGTGACAAGATAGAGGATTAACCCAATAAACTACTTTAGACAAGCCAGCAATGCTCCATAGTCTGAGACTCTGTAATGATGTCTGAGACAAATGTACAGATACAAAGAAACCATGCACCCATCTCCATCTGGCATATTCAACCCATTTCACTTACAGGTTATAAACAAAGGAAACCACTATATTGATAAAAATTGTTGCATATATAAATGTCCTCCCATCCAAAACTATTGCTCATGCTTATCTCCTCTGTGCAATGCTATAGTTTGTATAATGAAATAGAAACATCAACTGAAATATTTTGTAATAACAAGTGTGTGTGTGTGGGGGGGGGGGGATGAACCAACAAGCATCCTCAATGTGGAACCTGACCTACTTGTCCAAGTACATGACAGGATGCAGTCATAAACACAATAGCAACATTTAACAGTCATACTGTTACCCTTGACCTATGGCATTTATCACAGAAATAGCAATGATATATGAAAGGTATACTGTTTGGGAATGAATCTTTATTACTGTTAATGTTAAAGGTTATGCAGTCTTAAGTATAATAACCCAGGCACTCCTTTAGGTGCCCCGATCTTCTCCAAAACAGCTGCCTATTCACTACAATTTCTTTAGGGATTATAGATATAAAAATAGCACTGTGTAATATGTGGATGGAACACAGTCACAGTTTATATATGTAATTCACATAAACTGTACTTACACTACATGGGTGGTGCCTGTTGGTTTACTTTATCCTCCTTGGAGGTCAGTATTCCAGTGCCTTGTATCACTGTAAATGTGACAGCACTGTTCCCCCTTGTATGAGATAGCAATGGCATGGGTGACAGCCTGCAATTAAATATTCCAGGTTTCAGTCTTATACTGAGAATCTTTATAGCCCTCCTGCACAACTCTCAGACTGTAATCCTTATAGCGGAGATAGAGAAATATTTTGAACTCCTTCTCACACAACCTCTGCACTTTGTAAATAGCACTACCCTTTACCTTACCAGCCATGATGTCATACCTTGAAGAATCTCCATGAAAATTGGCAGAAATTTGTCACACAGATCAGGTCTTGCATGTCCCATCTATTGCTCAGTGACAGGCATTAAAGGGTACTTCATTTGCTCGATGCATGGTGAGCTCAGGAAAATATTAATAGTATATTGATTCACAGTGACACTAAATTGTCAAAAATAGCAGTCCTGTATACTCATTTATGATGGGAAGAAATCAGGTACTAGAGTGACTGTTTACAGATGGACAACCCCCCCCCCCAGAAAGGCTTGACCCGGGCCATAGATGAGCAGTGATGCCAGAGACTCAGGTATATGCATGACATTAAGTGAAATTGGGCACAATAGTTAGCAGGTATTCTCACTGAGCAAACTGATTCAGAAACAGTAATGAGATGAATCTTAATCAGCATACTTGTTGAACCTATTTAGCATGATGAAATGGAGGAGATGCATTATCATATGTTAGAAAACTGTAGTGCACAAATTATAACTGTGCCATACCCTTTATACATTATTTGGGTCACCCAAGTCTGATGCATAATGTATCCTGCCTATGAATGGGTAAGCTTGATGTTTTAAAAGCATCACTTTTCTTATAGTGTATCTGCTTTACCTTTGGGTATTGTGCACAGAGGCTATATGTAAGCTACTGCCTCTTAGCAAGTAGAGAAACCATACTGCATCCACCTCCGTTTGGCATGAACTGCACTTGTTTCTTGCTCCTCCACTGACTTCTTGGTCAGACTGCTTCGTGTGCTGCGGAATGTTACCCCTGCAAATACATGCTGTGCTTATGGTATTATGCAGCACTGCACACGTTGACAGTTTTTGTCCATATTCTGCAGAACACTGCCAAGTGAATACAGACGGTGAAAGTGTGCCTTCAGCACTCAAAAGCACCCTCAATAATGTTTGTCTGTCACTGGGAATGGCTGAATCAGCAACCTTTGTTCATTGAAGCACAATACAGTGAAACTTGTGCACTGGTAAACAGTACTGCTGCTGAGTTGATCCATCTACAGTTATGTGTCAGTGGATTTGTACAGAATGAACCTGACTCCATAACCAATGCCTTCGCCTTATTCTTTTCCAGGATAGCTGTTCATGCTTTCCATTATAATGGCCTGTACCCCACTTTTAGTGATTCTACTAATTGTTTTGACAATCCTCCTTGGAACTCCTCAGCACAGAGCCACAAAGCAATAGTATTTGTATATATATACCACAGAGCTGCCAGCCATGCAACCATAATGCACTGCCATTACTATATGCCCAAACAGCTGCCAGTCATGGGGCATATAGTAATGGCAGTACACTGTGGTTGCATGGCTGGCAGCTCTGTACTTCAGTACCTTTAATAATATGTACTATACAGTTGCCACACATGGAGCCACAATGCTGTATCATTAATATATGAACCACAGTGCTGTCTGTCACAGGGCTATAGCACAATGCCTTTAGTAATATGTACTACAGAGCTGCCACATGTGGAGTGACAATGCCGTACTATTACTATAGGTAGCACACAGCTGTCAGTTATGGAGTCAAGTTGCACCACTATTACAATAGCTACCCCACAGCTGCCAGTCAGAGCAGGGAGCAGTTCATTTAGGTCAAGTACCACAGAACTGCTAGCCTTGGAGCCGTGTTTAAGTGCCACAGTACCATAAAGCAAACAAAGAACTACAGTACAGTACAAATATGTATTGTCAGACTAAATCACAATACATTGCAATTTGTATATGTACCACATATTTAGCAGTCAAAAAGCATAGCACAGTGCAATCATTGAGGAACAGAGATTGCAAGTAAACAGTATGTTCAGCATACCTCTCAACCTGGAAATATAAAAAATCTGGATAAAGACCCATGAAAAATAGGTACAAATCTGTACACTGATTAACATAACTTTTGCAAACATAATTATATAACCTCACCCACTTCAATGGAATTGTGGGATATCAACTTTCAAACGTAAACTGAAGAACAACCAACATATGGCCCCAGATCCAGACCCTGTAGTAAATGGTAACCATTTTTTTAATGTGTAGCAATGATGTTCACTGGGAAGGGAGAAGATGATGAACTTTAGGATTTTCTTTTTGGTGACTTGCAGTATGTGGGTTTTATGGTAAAAGTAGGGCATTTAATGGTATGCAATATTGTAATCTTAGCAAAAGAATATTATAGTTTGCTAGGAGTCTAGGACCTTCAAAAGTCATTCTCCATGACCTACTTATCAGTGACATAGCCCTTTGAGTTTGCCACCCTTCCCCTTCACAAAATCATGGTTGAATGGAGTCTCCCTATACACAGCCCTCCCCCTGCAGCCATTCCAGTGTCCCATTACTTGGCTATTTCACCCCATTTACCATAAACACTGTAATGTGCATACTGCATTAGTTTTACAATGATTTGGATTTCATTTATAAGTTTTATTTTACATTTTACAGCACAAACACTAATAGACATCTGCTAAACAATGCAATGCAGTCTCACAATGAAAACAGACTTGGCATTAAAACTTCTCTGCCCTTTGAACTCACATTTATTGAAACAGCACTGAAACCCACATTCAAAGAAAATGCATCTGGCCAATGGCAGATAAAGATTACCTTTTGGCCGTTTTCAAATCGTAGATCCCTTGCACACGAAACATACATGTGTTCATTGATACACCTTCCTGATTGTATTAAATTATATTTCTTGTATAATATAGTACAGTTGTTAGACGACATTTGAAATTTATTGTTTTGAATATTGTAACCCAAAGCACGTGATCATCTGGGAATCGTGTGGCTATAGGACTTAGAGATGTAGAGATGCTAATTTTCATTGGACCTAATGGCTTATTTACATATTAAATGTACACTTCTGTCACCAGGATGAACAAGATGGGAAATATATTTTCTTTCCTACTATCATTAGTCCAACATTACAAAAAATGTTGAATTCCTGCCTTTTCTTAAACCTCACTACTTTTCCTGATTATGCATGTATTGTTCCCACAATTACCATTTACTTCTGTGTAATTTGCTCCTTCTCCTTTCTAAAGATCCCTCTTCTGGTCTGTTTATTTATAATATTAAATACATCAGATACAGTTGGTGTAAACTTTGATTTCCATTTTCCAAAAACTGCTTTTTTGTCAGCAAACAGAAAATGCACTTAAGGCCTTACTTTGTCTAGACAATTCAGATCCTGTATCGCAGCTCAAAGGAATCATTTCCTTACAGCCATTTGCTCATCCAATATTTCTGATTACTCTGTACAGAATTTCTAAAATCTGCCAACTCGGGACACTCCCAAAGCATACATTCCCAGTTACCTCTTTCTTCTCTATCACACCTCCAACAGTTATCTATCTGATGAAAAATTATTTGAAATTTGCTTGGGATACAAAAATACCTATGCAAACACTTCTAATCAAATATCCTAAACCTTCTTACCTATTTTCTGTATCCCGACTTGCAGTCATCCATATTGGCAAAATTTTGCTCCACTCTTGTGTTGGCTTAGTTCTTAGAATACTTTCTGCTACTTTATGAATATAATATTTTGTAAGATTGTTATTCTGCTTATAGATCTGCATCCAAAATCCCACTCTCTCTCTATTTCTTGAACTCCCCTCCCCCTTGCTTCATCATCCATTTCCATTTTGAACTATAACCTTCTGCTTGTGTTATCTATATGAGCTTCAACTGTGTAGCTCTAAAATATCCTTTCAAATCAGGTAAACAAAAAAACACCTTGTTCTATTGAAAAGATAAACTTATCCAACCTAACTCTTACCCTCTTTCCCTCCCAGATAAATTCCTTCCATTGTTTAATTATTGTCCACATATCTCCTCAGGTTGATAAAAATATGCCAAACTCATATAAAAGACTGAAGGGACTAAACAGTATGTTTGAGTGCCTTATATTCTTTGCCAATGGCCATAAATAGAAAGCAAATAAATGGGAAAGAGGACATCACTGCCTGGTTCCTCTACTCAAACATAGCTTATTTGAGAGAAACCCACCCACTTTAATTCTTGCCTCCAATCCTTTAAATATCCTTAAAATTAACCTTATTGTATCATGGAAAGCAAGTGCTTCGAATGCCCTATTCATAAAATACCACCTTCTCTGCATCAAGCCTCACCAGTAACATAGGTAATTTCTAACATTCTGCTTCCCTCTGGATTATCATGGTTCTATTAATGTTAAATATTTGCCTCCCCTCCACAAAACCAGACTGATCAATATCTATCAATTTTGGCATCACCTTTGCCATTCTTTTAGCTTGTATTGACAAACACTTTGTACTCTTGGTTTTAAACTGAAATAGGTCTATATGAAGCTGGGTCTGAAGGGTCTTTGACATATTTAGGTAACACAGCCACAAGTGCTTTCTTCCAAGATGTTGGTGATTAACAGTATTTTAAATAGAGGGGGAACAAAACTTCCAATCTTTACCACTTTCTTCCCTGCTAATTGCTAAACTTCTGCAGGAATACCATCTGTTCCAGAAGACTTTTCTGAAGATTGATTATACACGACTGTTTTTATCTCATCTCCTCCTATCTTAACTGTTAGCCGTTGAACAACATCTACCACTAACTTTGGCATAATTAAGTCTTCCATAAATATTTCCATTTGTACTTGTTTTCCACATTTCTCTGCTTTATACAAATTTTCAAAACATTTCTGGAATATCTCTAAAATCTGTATAGGATCTGGTTACTTTTTTGTTGCTGTTATATGTTCCCTAGGCTTGGTGAGAACCCTTTAACATTCTGCTGCCTCAGTCATTGTGCTAAAAGTTTTTGTGCACTGGAGTTATTAAACATACTTGCTTAACTGCAAGCTTTCTAAACCCATGCATATTATCCAGATACTCCCTTATTTTCCTCTTTAACACTATTTTCCCCTTCTCTTGTTCTGCAATCCCCGTTATCCTACCTTGGTCAGCACCTCTAAGTAATTTTGATTACTTAACCATATCTCTTTTATTTAGACCCTATTTTTAAACTCTATTTTCATTTTATTCCAATCACTAGCTATAACTTCTGAAGATATTCATCTTCCCTAAAAACTCAAGTAATTTCCACTACCCATTCCTTAAATTCCTCTTTAACAGGTAGGTGGGAAAGTACTAGTGTTTTATTTTTACTTCATTACCCTGCATTTTTCATCTTAGTTTTTATTGATACATGATCAGAAATAGTTACTGGTAGTGTGCATCAAAGCTTTCAATTAAATGCATATATTCCTGTGAAATATAATTTCTGTTTAGTCTAGCCCAGTTATTCTACCTTGGGGAATATGTAAATACTGTCATAGCTACTACTACTGATTTCACATCTTGCATACCAAACATTTTCATAAATTTCTTCAGAAATCTACCCTATTTTGTTATATTGTCCCTTCTAAGCCCACCTGATACATCCTCACTATTGCAAATCAAATTCCAGTCCCCTCTTACAAAATAATAATCCTGCTGAAAACTGATTTCTCCCAAACTTTTCTTAAGCTCCATAGTAGCACTGTTTGGTGAAATATAAATACATGCCACAGTAATCTTCCTCTTGTCAATAGCCCCTTGCTACCACAAATCTACCATTTTTGTCTTTTTTTCCCTCATTTATCACTAGCCATTAGTATAAATACTACCCTTTTCCTCTGTCCCTGATATTCTGCTGAATATCCATTCTGAAATCTCCTCTTTGTCAAATTCACATGCTCATTTATTTCCAAATGTGTCTTCTGTAGAATTGCTGTTTGCACTCTGTATTTCTTAATTCAATCACCCCTCTTTCCTTTTTATCTATACAAGTAATGCCATTCACATTCCAGGATAATATTGACAGCATACTCACCATATCTCCACAGTGGTAAGGAAAGCCTTCTACTTTGTGCATCCCATAAATAAGGGCATTGCATCCAAGACTAAGGATGTTACAGCTCCTCTATATTCAACTCTCAGCCCACTAATTGAGTACAATGCTCCCCTTTAGCACATAGCTCACCAGACATCAACAACTGGAGGGACCACAGAGGTTTCTAACCAAGACAATTGAGGGCCTCCAAACCATGATCTACATGGAAAGATTGAAGCCTCTATCTCTGTACTCTGTGTCCTACAGGCTGCTGGGAGGCAACCTGTGTCTGGCCTACAGAGCAATCTCTGACCCTGCCCTAATAGAAATGCTGCATGTTCACAAATAAAATAGGACATGAGTCGCTCGCTCCAGGGATCTCAACCTAGCCTGTGACAAACCGAAGATGTTGGAGAGACAGACATATCTCCCAGAGATTGCCGCTCCTCTGGAATAAACTCCCATTTCATGTGAAGCAAAACTCCATTACCCTATTTAAGCAAAACCTTGCCAACTGGCTGAGAGACCACAAATTCACCCTGGGGGAGGCAGCTATGTCCCTCATGGACAGGGGCAGTTGGTGCTAATCATGGATTTGTTCTGCTAGCAATGACCATCTAACCATGGTCAACTAGGGAACAAAGGTATTATGTGGCTAGGCTTATTAAGGCCCTAGAGCCATTAGACTAGTCCCTCCTATGAACCTTTACTGTTCCCACTTATTATACGCAAGAGGTTTTTTGAATGTATATTTCCAGATTTTGTCTTACATGCATATACTATTATTGGCAGGCTGATCTTTTGTACAGTTGTTTTTGTTCATCTCCATTTGAACATATGCCACATTTTAAGACTTTTGTTTTAATGAAAACCCTCAAACAAAAATACTAAATACAGAACACCCCATTCCCCTATTAACTTGGAACAAACACACAAAACTATGTACATCTTCAAAACATGAAGTTTAACCTCCAGAATAGAACTGCCCCAAATAGAGTCATTGAGGAGCTCTGCTTCACGTGAAGTGGGAGTTTATTCTAGAAGAGCAGCAATCTCTGGGAGACATATCTGTCTCTCCAACATGTTCTGTTTATGTCACAGGCTAGGTTGAGATCCATTGAGCAAGTGCCTCTTGTCCCATTTGATTGTACCTACAGGTATCATCTAACCTAAAATTAAGGTTACCCATGCTAAAGTACATTCTACAGTCCATGCTCCCACTTACGCTGATTGTGGTCTGTTCTTTTCTTATCCATCTCGCCCTGCCAGATATGCAAAACAGCTTGTATGCTTTCAGAAAATATTAATTTTAGCCCTAAGAAAAGAGTGCATTGGCTATCTTTTAAATAAAACTAAATTGTACACTGTTCTATAAACTGCTTTAAAGTATTAAGGCTGCTAGGGAGGTTAACTCATTCACTTCCAATCATTTCAAACTTATTTTTTTCACTGAATTGCTTACCATTGTACCTTTAAACTGTGCATTTCCCTCAGCAAAAAATACTCAGAATTCTCAAGATTAATTGCTTGCACCTGCAGACAGCTCGTCTCCATGGAAATGTACTCAGCAATGAAGCTTTGTAAATTTCACTTGTGAAAGAATGCACAGCTGTCCTGAGCTGCAGACACTTCAACTCCACTGAACATTTGCCAGTGGAAAACAAACAAACCAACATCTTTGCAGTTGTAAGCATTTTCATGCATTTCATTATTTTGTCTTGTTTTTAAAGCCTACATACCTACAAAAACACTTGTTCACAGCTTAAGCCAGAGGTACTAATCTAAACTTGTAAAAGAGAGAAAATATTCTAATTCTACATATATATAATATAATCAGTGCTTTTTTATGCCTCACCCCAGGGTTACAATATAAACTTGCTTTTGTCCAGCTTTTTTTTCCCTCACTTGATATATTGTAAAGGCTATATTTCTTAAAACTAAATAAAGTACTTGTTTACTTTAATATCTTTAACACATACAACAGTCACTGAAAAGACTCCCCCACCACATCTGAAATACCCCTGACTACAAAATACTGTTTACTGTCTGTAATGTACAGTTTTTAATTATCTGTATAAAGCATTTTATAGTTTTTCTTAGTGTCTTTCTAAACATTAATGATATAAAGTGAGGTGGAAGCACTTTACATAATCAAATTACTGAAATCTCGAATGTCATATGGTCGAGACCATATGATCGAGATTTCAGTAAATCGAATATGTAAAGTTTAAAAAAATAACACTTTACTTACCTTAAAACATTACGTGCATACAGAGGCAAGGCTTCTTGTATGCTCTGTGTGTACGTAATGTTTTTATCTTTTTTGCGGTGTTGACAGGAAGTGGGAAATCTCCCATTTTGCATTTCTGCATACAGCGCAATATGGGAGATTTCCCTTTTCCCCACTGTAGCGCGATATCAGAGTTGGTATATTTAAGTAGGGGGCACAGCCCCCACATGGGGGGTGCAGGGGGCAAAGCCCCCCTGCAAAAGCGATGTTTGACTTTTTTTTGGGGTTTCATTTTAGAAGTTCGAGTTTCCAAAACTCGATCTTTTGGTCTCGACCATATGAAGTTCGAGATTTTGAGCTTCCAAAGTGAATCCAAAGTGGGGTATATGCTTTACAGTCCATCCAAAAGTTTAACAAAGTCAATACATTCCAGTGATTTTCAGCTACCTTTTCTTGCAAAACCATATTTCACAAGCATAAGATGCTTTATAGTCTTCCATTTATTCACCATTTTAAGAGTTGCTGTCTTCCTCCTCTTCCTTTTATCTCCATCTCCCAAAACCAGACTCTTGTTCAAGTCCAATGTACTGCTGATTCTTCTAGTCAGCTCGTGTACTTTTTCCTGTCTCCTGGGCATTTTCCTTTGGTACATTAGAAGAGGTTTCACTGGCAAAGTCTTTCTATGAACCTTACCATCAGAAGGAGAAGCAGAGCCCACTTCTGCTTGCTGACTCACTTTTTGTGGAATAAACTAACCAGTTCTGCATCAAAAAATGACTGCATATTCAGGGAAAAAAAAACAGTTTGAATCTCACATCTACCTCTCAACATTCCCCGATTGCAGGGATTAATTTGCTTCTATTCTGCCTAGTGAATAATCATTTTCTACAAACACTCTTGTCTCTTTTTGCTGCTATGATTGCATTTTTACTAATATAGGTCTTGGCTGCTTTCTCATGGGCAGTTTTGGAGCATACACTCGATGTGGCCTTTCAATTAACAAATTTTACTGTGGAACACTGCTCCTGTTGCTTATTTGTGCTTTCACAAAATTAATACAGTCTGTTCCTTCAAATTTCGCTGGTACAGGAGAAAATATCAGGTTTTTCCTACACATGCTGTCTTCTATCAGTTTTTCTAGAGAAAACTTATTCACCCAGCTTTTTCTTCATGTCATCCTCTGATTTTTGCATTTTTATCAGTTCATCTGAATAGTTAGTTAAACTTCTCCTATTTTACCAGCTATTTATTTATATGTTCTTTCAATGTTCACTTATTTTAATCACTTCTGTTTTGGTTCATTTTCTTTCATGTTTTCCAAATGTCTTCTTTGCTGGCATCCAGGCAATGTATTTACTAGCCAGTAACTGAATTTTACCAAAAAAAAAAAAAAAAGACTCCTCAGTTTCTGTTTACACAATGGGAGAATTGAAGTGATGCTGTTGATTAGTGTGCAGCCTTCTGGGAAGTCAACTCTGGATAATTCTTAAGAGACTGACAATATGCAATTAGTAAATATTCTAGATGAAGGATTGAAATATAGGAATTTGCATTCATCAATAAAGGACAGAGAATCAAGGAATAAAGAAGAATCCAAGTAAAATCCCATTTGGCAGTGTCAGAAACTTTTCTGAAGTTAATTAAAATTACTGCAGCATCTTCGTCATTTTGGCACCAACTGTGTTTACTCAGCCATAGGCTTTTTGATCTGTACTTCATGAATCCTTGTTGACAGATAGAAATTATATTGGAGAGAATATTTAACTTGTTAGCTAGAATGTTTGCATAAATTTTGACCTGTAGTTACAGGAGAGAAATGTGTTTAATTTGGTATGCATTTTTTTCTTTATTGGGTTTGGGAAACCAATACTTTGGCTACTAAGGAATCATGAGGAAAGGTTTTTGTGCTTTCGCATTCAAAAAAAAATGTTGAGCAGTAAATATTTATATTCTTTATCAAAAATAAGGTGTCAGGCCATCTAAACCTGTTGCATTCCCAAATGCCATAGTGGTAATTGCTTTTCATATTTATTTTAACATAATTGGCTTAGCGGGGGTATTGATATCCTATGAAAGTGTCTAAATCAGTTAAAAAAACTGATTATGTTCTCCCCGTCCCTCTGATAAACTCAGTCTTTGTGTTTAAAATAATTACCAACAAAGACATTAATTAAATAACTTGGGGTCTGTAACTAAAATGCGTTTATCTTTGAAGACTGCATTAATATACATGTCAGTATTTCTCTCAAATATTTTTCAAAATTAATTTTTGTGAAGTAAAATCCTGAGCCCAATAAAAAGTTTTGTATCTTTACCACTTCTCTTGTGCCTTTAAGTAACGCATACTCAATTATTTTTTCCACTTTAATTTGAATGCAAATTAGTTGGGCTTTGCATCCATTCTTGTTATGGTCACTTAGCAATTGTCTCAGTTTTTCGTCAGCTTCTGGATTTATTTTTCCTTAATCCTTGCCTTATTTAGTGTAATGGCCTGTTTTTTTTTTACTGTCAGTTTAAACATTCCCCATTTAGCTCGTTCTTTAACTCCTTGATCACTGCTGGTTGACCAACACTGCCTTATTTTTAGTTCCAAATTATACCCATGTAATTAAGATTTGGGAATAAATAGATCTAGTCTTCACACTGATCTGAATACAGCAGCATTCTTAAAGCCAAGTTCCATGTAGCAGGATCTCAATGTTATTTATACAATTAAAGACAGTATCCAAAGATCCATCCTGCTCACTATGACCCACCTAGTTACTACATATGCAAGAGTCTTGTGTAGGGTTCAGAATTCTCAAACTATCGACTAATTAAGCTCTTCCATAACAAAATTCAGGCACTGGAACATTTTGATCTATTAATTTGAACTGACTGGCAATCTGTCCATTACTGGATCCAGACTGGTAGTGAAATCTTTACCAATAATGATAATCTTTACCAATAATGATAGTCTGTATTAGATTTAAAAAGTGTAATTACATCAAAGATTTGTATGAGATGTTCTATATCATCTGTGTTTGGGCCATATAAATTCCCTAGTGGTAACTTAAAATTTTTGGTTTGATCACTATAATACACATCTACACAAATTGTCTATACAGACTGAGGATTTTGTCCACTCAAGGGATGTATGGATTAAAGAATGATTGTCCCTTTGCTGATTTGAAACAACTTACTGCACTCCTACAGTAATAATAATAATGACAATTGTAACTACTGTAACGGTTTGTTGGCTGGTTATGTTTTATAGAGTCTTAATTTAGTACCACTTAACAGAATAGCCGATATCAACTACTGTAATGTTTAAAGCTGCACCCAAAAATAAGCATGCAGTAACAAATATACATTTATTTATTCTCCAATGACCAATTCAGGGAAACTTGGCAACTAATCCATTTTCTGGAACTTGCTGGGCACAGAGCAATGAACCAATTCTGAATGGGACACTAGCCCATCACAGAATGAGCACCCTAAATTTTTATTCTTGCATAACACATACAGAGCACACAAACAGGCATTTAATTATGTTACATCTTCAGTGTGGGAGAAAACTGATACGCCTGGCACAAATGTAGATGGAGACCTCACACAATGGCTTCCCATTTGTGGGATGGACTAGATAGTTGAGCACCGGGAGGCTACTGTACTAGCCACTGTGCTTAAGTATAAATAGAAAGGAAATGGAGAATAACACATTGTATGTCAAACAATGGGCACACATACCTAAGAATGCATGTAAGACTTCTCAGTTTGTGCTGAAGAAGGCTGAAACAAAATGGCAGAATACGTACGCAACAGAATTATAAATTGTCACAGAATTATAAATGATGTTTACTACCCAGAAACTACTACCCAGAAACATGTTTAAGGCAAATCATTTGGCAAATCATTTGGCTTCTGTCAGACGAACATTATATAAAGAAGATAAAAATGAGGTTTATCATTTCGGTATTTTATTTAATAAAATTTTAGTTGCATGAAACATTTTGGCTATGGTTTCTGTATTTGTGTTGTTTCTCTATGTCCCTGCTGCTTGCCAATCACCATTCCCCTTTTTGCCAATTGTCTCAGTCATTTCCTCCCATTTCCTCCCATTCCTCCATCATTGAGAAGTCAGAGTCATCTGAGCTGGGCCATAATGTATGCAGCCATTGCTGATAGGTCAAGATTTTTTCCCTTCCTACTCCCTCATGCCTGGCCACCAACAACCCATTGATATCATCTGTGGGTAAAAAAACAGCTGTAAAGAAATTTGATTAAATGCTAGTTCAGTTTTCAATAGTGGACTCAGCCTACCACCAATGGCTTACTGCATTTTGCAAAGATACTAACACAGCATTTGGATTTGGCACATTTCAATGTAGGTTGTTGTTGTATCTTTCGACTTTTCCCAGTTAGGGGTCGCCACAGTGGAACTCCAGTCCATTAATGATTGGCAGTAGATTTTTACATACCGAGTTGCCAGCCCTGACGCACAACCTTCAACAAAGGTACGCCCATTCATGCATGTCTCCACACACGACACTTTAGCTGAGAATCGAACAGGGCAACGTCTTACTGTGAGGCGACAACGCTACCGCAGCACCACCATTTCATTGTTGGTACAGAGGTATTTGAAAAGTAGGTATATGCAGACAAAAATGTGGCCCTCTGTTTAGCATAAAATTTGAATATCAAATAGTACACAACTCTTTCTACTTTCAGTAGGAATGTGTGATACTACCTAGGAATATGTATAAAAACAGAACAAAAATGATGGAAAAATATATGTACACGAAGAGACAGTATAAAATCTGTAGACTAAAAAACGAAGAGACAGTATAAAATCTGTAGACTAATGAACTATTGTAAGTTCTACCACACAAGGTAATTTATTTTTGCTTCTAATTTGTCTCCTCTTTCTTTCAATTATTGGTGCCAGTAGTATGTTGGTCATGTAGTGTGGTTCTCTGTTTACTAGACAGCTTCAAAAATCATGTGAAGTGGAGGATACAGAAAATTGTGTGAAGAGGTAATTAACTTGAATTTTGTCCCAACGAAGTACATTTATTTTAATTTTCCCACCCTGAATGTTTACTTCCATTGATTTTGTACTCCACTGTTACAACATCTTGTTCTTAACAACCATTCAGTTAAGTGGTGCATTTCTGTCTATATTGAACATATCTTTTGATTATATGTTGCCCTTGGACAAAAAGTCTGACTTCCTCTTCAGTGTTTCCCAAGGTCTGCCTCAAGAAATTTAACCTAGGTAGTAGACTAGCAGTGGGGGTAGGGTGTTATGCAATGCCTTTAAAGGAATTTGTAGGGGGGGTGGTTTGAGATAAATAACTAAATCTACAGAGTAGCGGAAGCCAGTACACAGCTGTTTTAGATTAATTTCTCAGCAAATCAAAATGTGTTTGGCTAAAAGACCAGCTTGGAGTTCAAAAAGTTCAAATTTCTTCAGAGAGGCAAGTTGCCAGAATGCAGTTGGAATGAAATGCAATGCTTCAACAGCTTTCGAGTTCTGTTAGAAATGAAAATACTAGCAGAGGAATGTGTGGTGGAGTCGCTCCCCTAGTCCACATCAGAGATATTTTATAAACATTATATCTGTTAGCTAAGGGGCCACCCTGCATACAGGATGGGATTGGGAAAAAAATGATTAATGCTGCTATGTTCTGTTGTCTTAAAAGCTAAAAAAAATGAAATAGCGTTAAACTAAATCATTATTGTTAAATATAAAATGCCTGAAGTCTTTTCTAATTGCTTAGTGGAGACAGATGCTGGACATACTTCAGTTTATAAGGCATTTTTTACAAATGTTTTAATACATATGCAAATTCTCATTAATGTGTGCACTGTACTTCAGTGTCATATTTTAGCACCATGAGGAAAGAACCATCTGTTTCAGATCGTGCTAAGCATGGAACAAGGGCCCCTCCTCACTTAGCCTGGGACGCTTGAAGGCTGTTAATTGGATAAGTCTTGTGAATCCATTACTCCAGAGGGAATCTCTGTAGTGCTTCTGCATTAGTGTGTAGTTCTGGGACAGGAAAGTGAACAGAGGATGGGTATTAATAAGATTCATAAAGTTCTGCTATGATCACACATCACTGGCACTACAGAAAGAGTATTACACCCTTTTTGTAGATTCTGCCATTACTGCCTAATGGCAAACAGATGTTCTGTAGTAATGGACTAAGAAAGGAGCATAAAGTTATAAGCAAGGAAAAACTTCACATGTAAAGTAATTTTCTGATCTCAGTGTCCTTTGCTTCCTGCAGTACTGTGTTAAGATGATGTTTTAGCCAAAAATACACAATAAATGTTTTGTATTCAGTGCATGAATGGATGTGAATGTCAATTCTGGCAAATTAGTTGTTTATCCTTTGCCTTTTTTCTCATGACCTAGTAAATTGAGAAGTTTTGCAATCATTCTATAAAAGTTGAGTTTATCTCCCCAGTTAGCTTGGTGAAATTGTACTACTTGCCTGTTGCATAGTTTTGCATTGCTAGGTACGGTGTTCTAGTTTATGCATTGACAGATAAGAGTGAAAAGTATTAGTTCTTCTATTTTCCTTGGACAGGAAATGAAGCCAGTAGGAAACTGTAGGTATCAGTGACTAAACTGAATGGTCTTGGCTTCATTGCTTTAAAAGCCCTCATAATTCCAGGAAAGTGTACCCCAAAATCAGTACTTTCCTGAACATTCTTCTTTCTTTGTTTTATAACTTTATAGTGTATGTCATGAGTGCAACATAGTTGCCATTTGCTGTTTTTGACCTGTGGACTGATTATAGCAGTGTAGCACCAGAAGGCTAGAATGTAAATAGCATGTTGATTTGTTCTTTATAATGTTACTTCGGGCATTTTTCACATCAGCAAATGCTTTAAGTGTGCATCATTTGACATAAAAATCTGAAATATGTGGATGGAAAAAGACACTAAATTGAGCCAATCCCAGTGCCAAAGTCAGTCACCAACTGGTTACCCAGGGACTGCCCTTCTTCCACCTATCCATGCAGTCTTAAATCCCATGTGTAAAAAACAAAGCTGGTTAACTAGTTTTCTGACCTATTTTTGTTTCTCTCACAAATGACTGTCAGCTGCACTTACTGCCTGTCCTCGATTGCCAGGTCTACTGATCTCGCCAACATCTTCCTGACTTGCTCGGACTAAGGTTGCTTGCTGACAAAGAGCTTGAGGCATCTTGGGCCAGCATCATACTGCTGTCGAAGGAGAGGTTTCACCAATTTTCTGCCTACCCCTGCACACACCCAATATCATCCCAAATGTGGGCTGTGCAATGAGCGTCATTGCTGAACTGCCTATTATTGCTGCAAAGGGATGACATCAGCAGGACACCTCACCCACCCAATGGCAGCATCAGTTTTAGTAACCATTTGAAAACTCGAGTTGCTAAATTCAGAGAATGCATGGCCGAAAAAACAGACTTGTATAAACAATGTCTGAGATGCCCATTTTTCTGGATATTTCCTTTTCTCTGTGGTACGGCAATTTTGAAGTATATATATATATATATATATATATATATATATATATATATATATATATATATATATATATATACATACATATATGTATGGGAATGCTGTGCCCCTGCCAAAAACAAGTTTAAAGGGGACCAGTCCAGTCTCTGTATAGACAAATGTCCACCTTAATCCAACTGAATTTGACAAATTAGCTCAGTCGTTTTTTTGTTATTTTATTAAAAATAGAAAACATGACTAAGGAGCTGTCCCATGGCTGAGAGGACTACAGCAAAGTAAAGTCTACCACCTTTTCTGTCAACTTATTCTGGGCACTATTAAAGGAGAATTATTCCAAGTCAGGCCCGATCCATCCTTAGTAGTTTATGTTAACCCGAACTGTGTTACTGCCCCTATGTCTTACCTTAGGAAAACTCATTATGTAACACTACCAGTGTTCAGACAATGCGGGTTTGAAGTTAGTGGTAGCGCTTTCATTACTCAAGCACAAAAGGAAACAGTTTTCATTTTGTGATTTGTTGTTTATGTGATTTTTTTTTTTTGGTAAATATATTTTTGAAATGCCAATATTGATCGCCTCTGTTCAGTGCTTCTGCATTTTGATACTTCAGCATATTCTCATTCATATGTTTGCTCATTTGTATATGTACACATGCACACACTTTTTTTTTTTAAATAAAAAGGGATGATGTGTCTTTAAAAGATATGTAGGTGAACTGGAGCTTGCCTAGAAAAGATTCTGGGAGTGTGGAGTGTCAGAGCACACATGTGTTCTGGGAGTGTGGGGTGTCAGAGCACGTGTGTGTGTGTGTGTGTGTGTGTGTGTGTGTGTGTGTGTGTGTGTGTGTGTGTGTGTATTGCATAAAAATTGAGACCGTGTATATAATATAATATGTTACTACAGAGATGGTGATAGGATTGCTCCTGGTGTTTCCCCAGCAGCAAAGTGGTCACGCTGATGCTAGGGCAGA
The DNA here is from genome assembly GCF_019279795.1 of Protopterus annectens. Taxonomy (NCBI): domain Eukaryota; kingdom Metazoa; phylum Chordata; order Ceratodontiformes; family Protopteridae; genus Protopterus; species Protopterus annectens. The sequence continues at coordinate 224,317,561 of NC_056747.1, read as the reverse complement.
TGTGTAGCTCTGAAACAGTGCAGTCACATAGCATGGCTGTCTCTGAATTACATTACTGCTGTTATTAACACAGTAACATCCATCTGCATATATACACTTTAACTGTTAAAGTAGTGTGGGGTAATACATCACTTCTATAGTCACACTGCATGGCTGACTCAAAAGCAAGTGTTGGCATTTCCATTTTCCATATACTACTATTTAATATTTTCCACTACTGACAGAGAACTTGGAATGACTTGGTGTACAGATCAGGGGATAATAGAGATAGGACTGTAACAAAACTACAAAAAACAAGACTCCTCCTGAACATTGGGAAATGATTATGGTTGACAGAAATATAATTTCCACATTTGAGGAAGAGAAAAATATTGATTTTTACCAATATAGAAAAAGAGTAGAAACAGGTTGTTTTGATATCTGTAAGAGACAAAATATGGATTTGTTGCTACATTTATATAGTCATAATTCCACAAAACGCAATCGGTATAAAATTATGCAAAAAAAGAGAATGGTAAACAACTGACTTTATTGAAGACATTTTCTCTTTAGAAACATGTATTCTGCTGATATTTTTGAAGTATCAACTACAGGAAAGTAAAACAGAAGAAATACAGGGGTCAGTTAAATATTAGGCAATTTCTATAGTTCAATGTAGAAGATGATTTGACATGAAAAGGAGGAAGTGACAAATAAATGGTCCTGATCCACTACCTACAATATACTCATACATAAAAATTAGGGTTTGGGTAGAAAATATCCCAAAAATTGTTGATGCAAGAGAAGTAGTTCAGAAGCATTTATCATGTTTTAGCTGTTTAACTGGAGGAGTAAAACACAGAAATTTACAATTACAATACTTTAAGTGAACACACTCAGTGGGTTCTGATAACTGGTAGCATGAGAGATATAGGAAACCAAATATGAAACAGGAAAAGAATAGAAAACACCTGTTCTAGCAAGGAAGGCTTGCCTGTAAGCCCCCCTTTTCCACGAGTTCCGAAAGGGCAGTACAACAGGACTACATATAGGCAAGCACTGCTGGTTTAGTCAATTTCCAAGCAACAGCTCACTGGATGCCTCCTCTTCCTCCCTTCTGTAAGTTTCAGTGCAGGCGTCTGCCTTGTGATATTTAACCCCCCCCCCCCCCCGTTCTCTACACCTGGACAGTGTGCGTTTTGGAATTTAAACCCTGACCAAGGCAAGTGGTGTTTTGCCTGCCAGTCAACCCTCCCAATGTTATGGAAACCAGGTCTAAGGCAGCTAAGGTTACACACCTGGACTTTTAACATCTGGTGCCAGAAAGCACTTAGTTATGGCAAACGGCTTAAGGGGAAGGTTACAAATCCATTTCTTTGGGTTAGTACATTTAATTTTATGTATTATCATTTATGTTGGTCACTGTCAATAAACAGTTGCAATGGCAATGTTGGTGTTGTTCTCTCAGCTTAGAGGACAAACAGCTTTTAGAATATACAATTGCTAAATAATGCAATGCTCAGTTTTACTTTCTTTGAATTCTGTATAATGTGTGCTCACAAGAATACCCTGGAGATGAATTAACTCGTTTATGATTTTTTCCTTAAGTGGAAGCAAGTATTTTATAACCAGTCACCCATAGTGGTAGGAAGTACAGTAAGGAGAGTTTATCCTGCTGCAGTCAGATTCAATTAAATACATGTGTGAGCTGAGTAAAAGTTTGAGCTCATTTAAATAAAGCAAAGTTTTAAATGAATCCAAAAAAAAAAAGATTGAAAGTAAACAAGATATACATTTTGCAAGGCTTGCAGTGGAAATAATGGAAAAATCTGTCTTCAAAGACCAGATTAACGCTATCACTAGAATCTAAAAGCTATGAACTAAAAATGTAATAATGAAATTCCTGGGCACAATTAATTTTGTCAGAAATTTCACTGCAAGACTTTCATTGTACACAAAATCCTTGTATAAAAATGTTGCAAGGCCATCAGTGTCAGTGGTTTGAAGCGGATTCTCATTTTGAAAAGATTATGTGTCAAATGAAAAAACAGCAATGAACCAACATGTCTGTAGCCAGACCAGACCTTTCTATGATCTTGGAGTTCAGAAACAGTATCTGCAGTTTTCAATGAAAAGAACCATACTTTGCAACAATACACAGAATAGCATATGAGAAACTTGAGACATATGTGGCAGCACCTGCAGAAAATAGCAACAAAGGTCCTTGAAAAATAGGAACATCCAGTTAAAAATCCTGACATATATTTATACCAAATGGTACATAACTATTCTTGTTTCCAGTAGGAATGTAAGATACTATTCAAAAACATGTTTAATGAACAGAGTGGCAAAAATGAGAAAATACAAATTATCAAAGAGACTGTGTAAAATGTGTAGACTTTAACAGTATTGTAAAATTCTTCCTTACAAGGCCATTTATTTTTGCTTCAGAAAAAGGGAGATGTAAGATGTGTGTCCTCTAAAATTGTTGTCACTAGTATGTTGGTCATAGTGTGTTTTTCTGTGTACTAGACAGCTTCAAAAATCACATGTGATAACGGTGACTCAGAAGATAGTGTGAAAGGGTAAATCAAGCCTGAAAACAGTGACATTTCTCCAAAAACAGGAACATACTGTATGGGTAAATCAGACCTGAAAATAGGAATGTTCTTCCAAAATAGGGACAGCTGAGAAACCCGAATGCTGGTCATTAAACAAATAGCTGGTTACAGAAGACTGGAAAGCTACATGGTCCAGTGGCACAGTTGCAAAAAGTACCCAGCTCCATAGTACAGAAGCCCTGAATACAATGCAGATGACACATTCTAATAGGAGTTTGGGATGCAATTAGGAGGTAGTCAGGGAGGATGGGAACGAGTAACCATTGCTAGCTTGCCCATCCTGGGAAGGGGCAGACAGCTGTAGCTCACCTATCAGCAGCTCTTTTTACCAAGATTGTACAATTAGCAGGGTATTAGTGTGTGTGTGTGTGTGTGTGTGTGTGTGTGTGTGTGTGTGTGTGTGTGTGTGTGAGAGAGAGAGAGAGAGAGAGTGTGTTTTTGTTGTGTGCATTGGGGGTGCAGGGGGTACAACAATCATGTACCAGATCAGACTATTTTTTAATTTATTTTTTTAAGAAAAATGTTGTTTTGTAAAATTATCAGGTCCACTGAGTTTACACTAGATAATTCATTAGGCAGGCGAAGAATGAATAGAAAGTACTGTCATTTGCAGTTTGTATTAGGTCATGACATGATTTATGATCTTATTTTACTATCTAGTTTTAACATGGGGATACAAGCATCTATAGATTATTCCTGACAATTTTTGTGAATGGAGTAAGGCAGAAATAAATTCACAGACTACTAAAGCTATATGAAGGCATTATGGAAAGTTTTTAGCAGCTTCCTATTGAAATGCTGTCACTCTTAAGACCGAAGACTACAGAACAGCAAATCTTGAACATCATTCTTTTTTGCAGGAGGGTTTGCCCCTGCACCTTCATTGTGGAGGGCAAGCCCTTCACACTTGCCAAGCCCTTCACACCCCTTATATATACCATCTCTGAGATTACCATACTTCAGGGAAAAGGGAATATTACAAGAAATGGCCATCTTAGACTTGTGTAAATCCATTTTTTGGCCATTCCAGTCTCAGTGTTTTGGGAATCACAGTAGCAGGTCCTAACTTTTCAAATGGCTACCATTCTTAAGCAGGCAAATGCCACAAAAAATTTTCAGACAACAGATACCCAATTTTCAAATGAAATTATAAAACGTTGATACAAAATATTACAAATTATGCACACAATTCATTAACTTTACCAATTTGTTTGGAAATGACAATCAACCTTTAAAACAAAGCTATAAAAATGTGTATAAAAGAAAGAATCTATCTGTAACTGATTTTGAATCAAAGTTTTTCATTTAAGGTTTGGCTACTTCTAATTTTTATATTTTGCTTATATTGCATTTGTTTTGTTTCAAGGTTTTGTTCTTTTGGAGTTTTAAGAGGTCTTGGCTAGGATCAGTTAGAAAAGTTAGAAAATAATTCCTTTGCAAACAGTGAGTAACATTCAGCTGATCAGTGGGAGGAGCTGAGAAATAACATTCCTCATTTAACTAGCAATATTTGGAGGCGTCTTTATTTAGCTGGAGTGTTTGTTTGGCTTGCTTGCTGTTATATACCAAACTACTGCTGATCTCTGTCTGCATTTCTTTTTTTCCTACACACCCATGCAACTGCTGTTGTACTTTTAAACTTGGTGGCTTTTGAGTTGCCTGCTCCTACTATAAATCTGATTTTGGACACTCCTCCCAGTCCCATCTCATCAGCTCATTCTACTGAGTACAGAGAGATTAGCTGGGGAGGCCCACCCCTTAGTCTCTTAAACTTGAATTATCTTCCGTTTCCTCCCTTCCCACTTTTACTGTATCTGTGCTTCTTCCTACTTTGTTTTGCTTTTTGCTGCTTGTTCTTAAACTGTCCAGTTGCATTTATAATGCTGCATTTATTACTGTGGCTTGCTGCATTTACTACTGTGGCTTAATAGTCTGATTACAGTGTAACTGTTATTCTAAGCCTCTTAGTTTTGATTTAAGCATTTGGGCTTCAACTAGTTATCTTACATAAGGAAGGTTTGCAGTCTACACTCTTGTGGCAGGAGAGGTAGCTTATACCCTTCTAGGTTGGGAATTGCTGGTTGAAGGCGCATTCTGTTATTACATTAGGAAGGTCTGTGGTCTTCACAGTTTACCAGAGCTGCTCAGAGTTTGGAGTTCTTAGCCAGAGGTCTGGAGTGCATCTGAACAGAGGAACCCAAAGTGTCCACTGAAATCTTGTAAAAATAAGTATAATTTAAGCCTGTATTGCACTTTATGAACTGTATTTTATTGAACTTCTGCTTTATTTTTACTTCTGTGACTGCTTCATTCAGGACTTTGCATCGCTGTTACTTCTGCCTTAGAATAGGCTAGATTCTGACTTGCTAAATCAAGATCATCATTTGAGAACTAAAACCAGCCATCTTGCATTAAGTGGGCCTCCCTGCACCCTTGTAGCAGAAGTATGTAGCTCAGGACCCATCCAAGTTGGGGATTGCTGGAATAAGGCTCTGTTTGGGGTTTCCTATTGGTAGTTTACATTAAAACTGTTTAAATTCTCTTGCTTTTAAGCCTTGCATTTGTGCATAGCTATGAACCATACAATGGGGGTTACCAGTGCTATGTACAGAAACAAACACCTAGATACAACTTTTTCCACAGAGGACAGTTGGTGGAACCCTCCCATGCTTCTCTGCGGCAACTCAGTGGTGAACTGAGCAGGATTTCCACACTTTTTAATTACTAATCCTCAATAGAATAAGTCCCCCCTGATAACCTTAGAGCAAAAGTTGATCTAATTGGCCCACCCCCTAAGAGTACTTATGGTTTAACCTGATACAATGGACAGTCAGTTTGCCAACATTTCTCCAACCAACCTGATTGCCTCAGGATGCCCATGTCAATGTAGTAATTGCCTCATGTATACAGACAACCATTTGCTACTACAACAAACAAATACAGTATGTGAGAGATGTAGCTATACTACAAAACTGGAATCAATCCTCTAATGTGACAAACATGTTGTCGGCACACACACCTCTCTTCTTACACAAGAAGTCACAACATGACCTACATATGCGGAGATAATCAGGCTACCAAAAGACCACAGACCTCCCTACTGCAAACAACTCACACATACTAAATAATGACCAAAATCTACTACACATAAAACACACATACCAGTGTCTCAGCGAATAAGCCCCTTAGACAGAACACCTCAAAACCAAATGTCCTAGTCATAGGAGAGTCCATAACGAAACACAAATGTCCACCTCACCAAGCTGGACAATGAAGTTCAGTCAGTTGCTTGTCAGGTGCCAGGATTCATTAAATCATGCATGCACTCAAGTCACTCAACAATTACCGTTATGACTTAATCATAGTACATGTTGGAGTGAATGACTGGAGATGCATCTCACTGGACTATATGGAAAAGACACGCGACTGAACTCTTGTGTACTAGGCAGGTATGTCCCTAGCCCCAAGCAAAATTCTACCTTCACTCAGGATGATGCCACAATGTAAATAAAGAATGATAGACTTCAACATTTGGCTTAACGTCTGGTTTCAATCCAGGGGGATCCAGTAGCTGTCAGCCTGGGAAGACATGGTCGACAGACTATGCTAATTTAGGCTTTCAAATATCTCCCCATAGTGCCTTTTTTAGGAAATACCAAAACAACAACTTACATTATAAAAAAATCCACTTCAAAACACAAGGTTATGCTGCTTAATGCTAGGAGTCAGTCCCTGGAACCTCTCCTCACCTTGGAAGATGTGGACATCTGTGCAGTCACCGTGACTTTGTTCAAAGCTGCAGAGAGCACCCCAGCCATGCAAGGCTACAATGCTTTCCACACATTCAGACCTCAAAACAAGCATGAATTAACCAAAGGTGGAGGTGTATCAATCTTCATTAAATCCAAATACACCTTCAGGCTGGTTAAATAATAAAATTCTCTTGAGCTACTCCAGGTATAAATAACTATAGGTAAAATAACCTATCAGATCATAGCTACAGGTCCTCCAGCATGAAGCATGAGAAGTGCGCCATCTACCTGGACTTGCTTGAGTCATTCACTATACAGCCAAACTCCTTGGTCATGGGAGATTTCAACTATCCTTCTATTGAGTGGGCAATGTACTGCCCTGAGGTTCCTTGACTTTGCTCTGGAACAGTTGGTCTGCACCAACACAAGGGGCTCAAATATTTTGGACTTGGTAATCACCAATATGGGGGGGTCACTGTACTACCCCCTGTGTTCTGCCCTCTAGAGTAAGGTCAGACCATAAATATATCTTGTTTGAAGTAATGATCAGACCAGATACCTCCACAGGAGCAAAGGAAATGAGAAATCTCCAAAACAAACTAACTACTAAGCCATGGTTTGAAAAGTTTCAAATGCCCTGCTAACACAGCCAACAATGACTGCTCTGCAGAGGAGTATATAAACACCATGTATAACCACTTAAACAACTGTATTGACTCTGCTGTACCTGATAGGATCAAAATAAAGTCCTCCCATAATAACAAGCCATCCTGATGGACCTAGAGTATAAACAGGTTGTAACTGATCCAGGAACAAGAAGGACCTTAGCAGAGAAAGAATACCCTCCACAGCTTGAACAAGCAAACTGCATATCTGGTAAAGTCCTCTAAAGCTAGTTATGAGGCTAAATTAGCTTATCTAGCTAAAGACAATCATAAGGCATTCTTTAGTTACATCTGACATCTAAAAGGGAATACTCAGCTATGTGGTGAACTCATAATGGGCAGTGCTACTCACACTGACCCTGAGGAAATTGCCAACCTGTTAGCTGACAGATTTGGCACAAATTTCAATCCCCTGTCCCCACCAGCCATACCCCACAGCATATGCAATATCTGTCCTCTCCCCAGTATCTCCAATGAGCATGTCATAACCGCACTCTTCAAGGCCAAAAAAAAACGCCTCTATGGGACCAGATACCATCCCAGGCTGCTTACTAAACAACCCAAAACATGACCTAGTGGATCCACTTGGCACTCTATTTAACCATAGCCTGAGCATTGGCTGTGTTCTAGTAGAGTGGAGAACAGCAACTGTAATCACCTTGCACAAAGGGGGTCCATCAACCAATACTGGGAACTATAGACCCATAAGCCTAACCAGCCTTATCTGCAAGGCCATGGAAAGAATCACCATGGAGAATATCAACAAGGATATAGACAATATTCAGACTCTCAACCTGACCCAGTTTGGCTTCATTAAGGCTAGATTATGCTTATTAAACCTGGTGGACTTTTTTGAGAGTGTCAGACAAAGGCAAAGCAGTACATACCACCTATCTTGAGTTAGGTTCATAGGATGATACTAGGCTATTCATCCAGAGGCCCTTATAAGCCTAGACAAGAATTTCACCCATGTTCCCACAAAGTCAGCACCTGTTTCCCCTGTCCAGCAGGGACACAAGTGGGATCCCATGGGTGTATTTTCCGTTTCCCATCCAGGTTCCTCTTAAAGAGGGCTAGAGAGGTACTCTGCTTAACATGGAGAATGAGTCTATTCCACAGATGGGGAGTCTCTGGGACACAAATCTATCCCACCAACAAGTTCTATTAATGTCACAGACCACATTTAGGCCTTGGGTGCAGGTTGCCTGAGTGGATTTTGACTTATGGATATGCAGCAACTCCAAGGCTGGGTCTGAGTTGGCTTTGTATGCCAGACACAGGTCACCTCTGAGCAGCCTGTACAACACTGAGTAGAAGGACAGGGCTTTTAGCCTATATGACCCTGGATTTTCCTGGACTGGAACCACTGTGGTCTCTCCAGCTGCTGTATGTACTTGGCAAGGTACATGCCGAAGGGGGCATTGTACTCGATAATGGGTCTGATAATGGAGGAGTACAGGGATGTTATGACCTCCTTGTTCCTGGATGATATACCCTTACTTATAAGGGGGGGCATGTAGAAAGCCTTGTGTACAACAGAGGCAATGTGGTGGTCAAAAGTCAGGTTTCTATCAACCTGGGTGCCCAAGTCCCTCACGACTGCTTGCATGCTTAGTACCTTGTTATTAATGTGATAATTAGTGGGGACATCATTTTCTCCAAAGGGGATAATGATGCATTTAATGGCATTCAGTTTGAGGCCATGCTCCTGCCACCAGTCATTAGTTTGGGTAAGGCCCTCTTAGAGCATGTTCACATCACTAGGGAAATTTAAGAGTGTCCATTTTGTGGTCATCTGCAAACGTGGTCAGCCACAGACCACTGGTTTTGGCTTGCACCTCAGAAAAGTATATCCCAAATAGGTAAGGCTCCAGGATCGATCCTTGGGGTATACCACTCATTATGGATCAACTACTAGAGGTGGCTTCTCCTATTTTGACTGAGTGGGTTCTATCAGTGAGCCAGTTATCTACCCATCTGGTAACATATGGGTTGATGCCTAGCTGGGAGAGTTTATTATGCCCTACTGGGTAATAGGGTCAAAGGCTTTGGCTAGGTCAAGGTAGGCAGTGTGCACCATCTTCCCCTCATCCATGGCTTTGGTGGCTGTTTTGAAGAAGGTGACCAAGTTTAAAAGGCATGATCTCCCTTTGACAAAACCAAACTATGCATGGTCAAGCATTTGGAGGTTGCCAATTTCCTTGTTTATAAGGTCCATGATAATGCGTTCCATGGCCTTGCAGATTAGGCTAGTTAGGCTGATAAGCCTGTACTTGCCTGGGTCAGTGGATGCTCCACCTTTGTGTAGAGAGATGACAGTGGCAGTCCTCCGTTTGGCTGGGATGAAGCCAGTGTTCAGGCTTTGGTTGAATAGGGTGCCTAATGGGGCTGAGAACTCAAGCCCAAGTTCATGTAGGATGCAGCCAGGAATGTTGTCAAAACCCATGGAGGCTGGACTTTTTGCCTTTGAGAGGACATTAAAGACCTCCTTCCTGGTGATGGGGGGGTGGATGTCCTGGTTTACTGATGGGGGAGAGGGGGGTGAAGTTTTCACTGAACCCATCTGCCAGCAGGTTGGCTACATCTACGGCATTTGTGTATGTGGCATTCTTGACCACCACTTCAGAGTAGATTTGGGAGTTACCTTTGAGATTGTGGACATATGCAAAGAAGGCCTTGTGATTCTCCTTAGTGGATGTGGCCAATTTGGACTCTAAGTTAGCCTTAGAGGATTTCACCAGTGACATTATTTGCTTGTTCAGACAAATGAGAGATTGCTTCCATCTCAGCACTTGCTCCTTCTTGCCTAGCCAAAGCCAAGGCTTTTGATGCAATCCCCACTCTTCCAGCTGGGGATTAACCCATATGTCACCAGATGTGTAGCCAACTGCCTCACTAACACAACCCATACTGTCAAAGTTGGAGGTCCCACCTCCACCAGTAGAATAGTTACCAGTAGGGTACCACAAGGTTCTGTGCTTGGTCCTTTACTGTTTGTAATTGAATTCTGGGAAGTCCAAGCAAAAGTAGGCATCTTGTGGCTTACCAAGTTTGCAGATGACTGCAAACTGGGAGCAACCATTGAGTCCCCTAAAGATATTAGCATATTACAGGAGGGGTTACCACAGACAAATGATTAGTATCACAGCCACGGTCTAAAACTAAATGAAAAAAGTGCATCATTGTCCCCTTTGGCAAAGAGGTAAGACCTGCAAACTACATTATATAGGCAGCACCACCTTAGGCTCGAACCCAGTGATGAGTGCCCACAGTGGTAAGTTAAACCTTTTACGTTGCACACCAGATAAGTAAAGGCATCGCATCCAAGACCTAGGATGTTATAACCCTTCTGTACTCCACCCTCAGACCACTAAGAGTACAACATTACCTTTTGCATGTACCTCAGACACCTGAAGCAGCTCACTGTACTCTGTCCTACAGTCTGCTGAGAGGTGACCTGTACCTGCCTTACAGCGCAGTCTAGCCTTGCTCTAATGGAAATGCTGCATGTCTGCAAATCAAATGGGACAAGAGTCATTTGCTCCAGAGATCTCAACCTAGCCTGTGAATTAAACCAAACATGCTGGAGAGACAGATACGTCTCCCAGAGACTGCTGCTACTCCCAATTCACATTAAGCAGAGCTTCTTAATGACCCAATTTAAGTGCAACCTGGACAACTGGATGGGAGGCAGTAAATTCATCCCTGGGCTGGCATCTATGTCTCTCATAGATAGTGGTAGCTGGTTCATATGTTTATACTAGGCCAAGGGCCCTGAAGCCTTTACAAGCCTAGCCCATAGAAGTGCACTGGCATCATGCCACTGTTAGTTCCCACTTCCTCTATCAAGTAGATCCACTGGAGTGATCCCTAGGATGAACTTTCTATTTCCCATCCACTTATCATGATTTCTTTTGAAAAACGGCCAATGAGGTGCTCTGCTTGACATGTATGGGAAGTCTGTTCCAGAGCTTGGGCAGTCTCTGGGTTATGAACCTATCCCTCCAGTATGTTCTGTTGATTGTGGTAATGAAGTTGAGGTCCGTGGAGTGTGTGGTGCAGAGGGATTGCGATTTCTTTAGGTGTAACATTTCTAACAGGGCTGGGTCAGACATGGCTTTGTAAGTCAAGCAGAGATTGCCTCTCATTACATTCGAGTGATGCCTCCAGGTGCATCTGCAGTTACCTCCTACTGCTCCTCTAGGCGTCAAAATATTACTTGTTCATATTGCATTAATAATTCCAAAAACCATGCTATATACAAGGTATCAAAATATTTTATCTTGAGAATGACACATGATAAAAACAAAACAATTGATATCTGACCTCTGTCAATGAGTATTTTGTTAGAAGTATAATGATAACTTATTTTTTTTTTTTCAGGCCACACCCACTAGGAGTTAAAGGCACACACTCAAAAGGGTTTAGACGATATGATACAGAAAAGCTGAAGTGTTTTGAGTCTGTCCATGTAGGGCATGTGTTTAAGGCCTAGGATCCTCTTTGTGAGGTACTTTTGTGGCCTTTCCGACTGTTGCAGGTGTTTACTGAGGTACATGCTAAATGGGGCATTATACTCGATGACTGATCTAATGAGGGAAGAGTAGAGAGATGATGACCTCTTTCTTCCTGGATGCAAAACCCTTGATAATGAGACGTGCCGCATAGGACTTTCTGACCACAGTGGCAATGTGGTGGTAGAAGGAGAGGTTGCTGTCAACCTGTGTTCCCAGTTCTCTTATAACGCCTTCAGTGTTCAGTGGGCTACCATCAATGTGGTAATTAGTGGGAACTCCGTTTTTCCCAAAGGGAATGACAACGCATTTTTTGGCATTAAGCTTAAGACCATGGATTCAACACCAGTCGGTCTCAGTGAGGCCTTTCTGTAGGATGTCTACATCATGTAGGGAGTTAATAATGGCTCCCAGCTTGCAATCATCGGTGAACTTGGTCAGCCAGAGTCCCTCCATGGTGGCCTGGACTTCTTAGAAGTAGATACCAAACAAGAGAGGACCCAGGACTGATCCCTGTGGGACTCCACTTGTGACTGGTCAGCAGTCTGACTTGGAGTCTGCTTTCACACTGTGGGTTCTTGTGAGCCAATTTGCAACCCACCTAGTGATATAGGGGTTTATGCCTAGTTTGGTGAGTCTATCAATAATTCCTGAGTGGGGAATGGTATCAAAGGCCTTGGCCAGATGGAAGTAGTCTGTATGAACTGCCTTGCCCTCATCCACAGCTCTGGTGACTGGTTGAGCAGGCATGATCTACCCTTCACAAAACCAAATTGCATGGGATCCAGAGTTTGGAGATTTCCCATATCCTTGTTAATTAGGTCCATGATTATGCACTCCATAGCCGTACAATATCAGACTTGTCAGGCTAATGGGGCGATAATTCCCAGGGTCTGTAGTTACTCCCCCTTTATGGAGTGGGATGACTGTAGCAGTGCACCATTCTGTAGGGACAAAGCCTGAGGTGAGGCTGTTATTGAGCAGGACACACAGGTGTGGTGCAGGTCTGCAAACAATCAAACCATCTAACAGTGGTCAGTTAGGGAACCATCTAACAATGGTCAATTAAGGAACACAGGTATTACATGGTTAGGCTTATAAAGGCCCTAGGGCCATTCGGCTAGTAACCTATGAACCTAGGAAAACATAAACTTTCAGCAATTCCTGGCATTTTGACAGCAGTCTGAGGAAACTTGCATATTATTAACAAATTCACTTTGTACAAGTGAATGAGTAGAATATAAAAGTGTATGGATTGCATTACTGGCTGGTCCCCGTATTTACAAAGATATTTGACAAGTTTTCTTTCTCAAGTCTTTATGGGAGATTTCTCTGAAAATAACGTTAAAGCACATTAGGTCATAAATGATTTACACCTGTATAACACATACTCTGGCCAACAAGGTAGACACCAGTAACTATGAACATGTTTTACTCATTATAGCATAAAGAAATGTCTTGCTACAATTTAAAACCTTCAAGAACACTGATGCCAAACATATATGACCCATCCAGAAAAACACTAACAAAATGCAGAAACATCCAAAGATATTTTAAAAAGTTCTTTTATCAAGGTGATATTAGAAATAAGTAAATAAGCAAATTTTCCTTGCAAGGATAATGCTTCAGCACACTGGCACTTGAAGAGCGCAGTGATTTACAAGTTTTAGAACTGCAAACAAGCTAGACACCACAAATTATGCACATATTGCCTGGAAGACTTGAAGCGGCAAACACAGATACCTTTTTAAAAGCACTAAAAAAACTCAGTTGTAGGCATTATGCATTATAATTCCAAGTAACGATAAACTTGCATATTTATTTTATTTTTATTTTACATTTCTTTACCAAGAAAGTCTGGCTGGACAAGCTGTCATGTCTGTGGAGCTTTTCTCCCCAGGCCTCCACTGAAAAAGGACAGACGCTTACAACGAAGAAGACACGATTATACAAAAAGTACAAAAATCACATACAAGTATGTGTACATAAACCATGTCGTGGTATCTTAATACTGAGTATACTGGCAGTACAGAGAACAGTGTATTAATAATCAGAATACATTCATATACAGCAAACTAAAAACATTCATAAAAAAATGGCTAAAATCAGAGATCGGGATATTTTGCCAAACACAGTAAAAGGGAACCATCATTTCTGGTCTAGAACAAATCTGTAAAACTAATATTTCACAATTAAACCAATATCAAGGCAACATATATATTATGTATGATATTATGAGACACATGATAGCTGCATTGCTTTAGGTCTTGCATTCCCAGTTGAATAGTTAAGTTCACCTCACAAATGACCAACTCAGGACCCCACTTTCCTGGTATCAAACTCAGGCTTTCTTGGGAAGACTTTCTTAAAATCAAAGTGTTTCTTTAAAGATTAAACTGTCAAGCAAACATCTTTTGAGGAAATAAGGAGACACTTTCACAAAGAATAGCTACTCTGTTGTGGAGTGGATAAATGTGTTGTTTAGATCCACTTACACTAGTAACAATGACTTGAATAAGATTTTGAAAAACACAACATTATGTCATGGACTGATCTTTACTCTTTGATGGCTGAATAACTATGGCCAGTCAACCATGTTGTCACATAGAAGTGCGATTGGTTCTACAAGGCACAGCTTAATAGTACAAGACTTAAAATCTACATTAGATGCTAATTAATGAATACAATGGTCTAATGAACTCTTAAATTATATTCTCCTAAGTATGAAATTCTGAGACAGATAAACTATTGAAGCTCATATGACAACCATGACACCAAAGTTTAATTTTAGCACCATCGGTGAAAAAAAAAAAGTATACTGAAAAAAGTACAGTTTTGTACCTACCATAAATGTAGATGTTCGAGTGCTCATACAACTGCAGTCATAACAGATGGGTTATCCTGCCGTCAGGCCGGTCCTCGGTTGGCCGAATTCCAAAGTCTAGGTCCGGCGTCGGTTGTTGTCGCTTCTTCCCTGACGTCAGTGTGACAGGGGTATAAAAGAGGCAGCCAACACCATTTTCTTCAGTTTTTCTTGCCCCAGATGTCAGGTGCCCCCAGAAGGAAGGCAAAACAGAATGTTATGCAAAGATGCAATGTTGACAAATCAAAAGCAGTAGTTGCAAGCAAATACACCATAAAAGAATACCCCATAAAGGTTATATGAAAAGTGTTTGCCATAAGGCCTGTCCTAAGAGGGGATGGAGGGAGGGAAACCTGGACTGCAGCTGTATGAGCACTCAAACATCTACATTTATGGTAGGTACAAAACTGTACTATGTTCATCGTGCATACAGCTGCAGTCATAACAGATGGGTAGAATCCCAAAGCTAAGTAAGGGTGGTAGGCACTAAGTGGAACTAGGAGGGGCTAGGATGCCCTGCAGGACTGCTGTGGCAAAGCCCACTCTAGATTTTGAGTATAGAGGGAGGTGATAGTGCTTGGAGAAAGTGTGCACTGAACTTCAGGTGGCTGCTTCCAAAATGTCCTTGGTAGGGACCCCCCCTGAGGAAGGCTGCAGAGGTAGCTGTGGCTCTGGTGGAGTGGGATCTGATGCAAGCAGGCACAGTTTTTCCATGGAATGAGTAACAAAAACGTATGCAGTGGGCTATCCATTTTGAAATTGTCTGTTTGGAAATAGCCTTTCCCTGAGCACCTACAGCATAGGACACAGAGTTGTTCAGATTTCCTGAATGGCTTTGTTCTGTCCAAGTAGTAACGAAGTTGTCTGTGAATGTCCAAGGAATGTAGTAGTCGTTCCCCTTTGTTGTGCGGATTAGGATAAAAGGTAGGTAAGTGGATAGTCTGATTCAAAGCTACACTGGATACTACCTTTGGCATAAAGGTAGGACTGGTTCGTAAGGAAACTCTGTCCTGATGGAAAATGATGAATGGTTGCACAGCCATGAGGGCCTGTAGCTCCAAAACCCTGTGTGCTGAGGTGATAGCCAGAAGAAAGGCTGTTTTCCATGACAAGTACTGTAACTCTGTTGAAGAAGCTGGCTCGAAGGGAGGAAGGGTCAGCTTTTCCAATACGTAGTTGAGGTCCCAAGCAGGGACTGGTGGTTTCCTTGGGGGTTTTAAATTCTTTGCCCCTCTGAGGAACTGCCTTAAGAGAGGGTGAGAGAATAATGGAGGATCTGTGTTGTATTGTGCAGAAATGGCTGAAGCGTGGATCTTGATGGAGGAGAAGGAAAGCCAATTGTTTAACATCTCAGCTAGGTACTGTAAAATTTGAGGTATATTTATTACCCAAGGATTCTGTTTCCATTTGGCGGAGTAAGCCTTTCTAGTAGAAGGTCTTCTGGCCTCCAAGATGACATCTTGCACCTCCTTGGAGAGGAGAAACTGTTGGGAAATCAAGGAATTCTCCATGCAGCTAGATTTAGAGTTTTGTAGTTGTGCTGGGACAACAGAAGAGGGACTAGAGGTAGGATCCATGGTGGGGAATGTGTCAGGCTCCTCAGGAGCGGATACCAGTGTTGTCTTGGCCAGTCTGGAGCGATGAGAATCATTTTCGACCTCTCTGCTCTGGCTTTTAATAGAACTTTGGGCAGCAGAGGAAGAGGCGGGAAGGCATAGACTGACAATGTTGCCCAATTGAAGGAAAGTGCGTCCACTTTCCAGGCCTGTGGATGATAGGTCCTTGAACAAAATTTTTTCATCTGGCAATTTCTGTGGGTAGCAAAGAGATCTATGTCTGGCTGTCCCCATGCCTGAGTTATCTGTGTGAAAAGTTGAGGATGCAACTTCCATTCGTGTGGATCTGTCATATTTCTGCTTAGGTTGTCCGCCAGTGTGTTTTCCTTCCCTGGCAGGAATTGTGCCTGCAGTTGAATTTGCAATTCCAGTGCTGTGTTCCATAAGGTCATGACTTGCCTGCACAGGGGGTATGAATGAGTTCCCCCCTGTTTGTTTATGTACCACATCACTGTGGTGTTGTCTGTCCTTATCAATAGCTGGCCTGGATGCAGTAGGTCTTTGAAGGTCATAATAGCCTTTTGCACGGCTAGCATCTCCTTTTGGTTGATGTGAAGGTGCTTCTCTTGTCGGGTCCATTTTCCCTGAATGCACTGATATGTCATGTGTGCTCCCCAGGCATAGTCTGAGGTGTCTGTTGTGATGGTTTGAGTTGCTTGAGGTACACAGAAAGGAAGACCTGTGTTTCTTCGGCAAGCTTGAGTCCACCACAAAAATTCCTTTTGAAGGCATGGAATGAGTGGGATAATGGAATGAGTGGGATAATTGTTTCCAAGCTGTGGCTGTGTTGAGACCATAAGTTTTTCAGGTACCACTGAAGTTTCCTCATATGCAGCTTTGCACATGGGATTAGTAGGATGCAAGATGCCATGAATCCCAGAGCCTGCAGGATTTTCCTTGCAGTTAGCCTGGTGTAAGTTGCCATTTTTCTAAAGTATTGAGACAGTTGCCCTGTAGGCCATCTGGGTGGTTGTATCCAAGCTGGCACCCAGGAAAATTATTTGTTGAGAAGGTATTAGTTTTGATTTCTTTTTGTTGACTGTGTATCCCAGGAAGTTCAACAGTTTTATTACAAACACCAGGTGCTGCAGTAGTAAGTCCTTGCTGTCCACTTGGATCAGGCAGTCGTCCAGATATGGGTAGATTTGAATCCCTTGTAGTCTGCAGAAGGCGATTACTGATGCCAGGCATTTCGTAAACACTCTGGGCGCAGTAGATAAGCCAAAGGGCAATGCAGAGAATTGGTAATGGGTTGAACCTGCAAGAAATCTGAGGTATCTTCTGCAATCTTGTCTGATGGGGACATGCAGGTATGCCTCCTTGAGGTTCAATGTTACCAGCCAAGACTCCATGCCCAGCATGGGAAGAAGCTGCTGTAATGTGAGCATCTTGAATTTTGGCACCTGTAGATATGTGTTTAGGATGGATAGGTCTAAGATAGGTCTCCAATCTTTGTCTTTCCTCGGTACCAGGAATAGTCTAGAATAAAACCCTTGACCTTGTTCTTTTGCAGGTACCTCTTGAATTGCTTTCATGTCCATGAGAGTTGAAACTTGTTTTTGTGCCTCTGCCCTTTGATTTTGTGGCAGGTTTGGCATGCCTCTCATTTTTGGAAGGGTGCGAAAGTGGAAGCTGTAGCCTCTGTCTATAATGTCCAGAATCCATTTGTCTTTTGTAACAATATGCCAATTTTTTGAGAATAATGTCAGTTTTCTACCCAAAGGTGCTGCCATTAAAGCTTTGCTTGGCAGGTGTAGGGGGAAGTCATTGTGTCTGTTTTCTAAAAGACTGTGATCTATCTTCTCCACCTCTTGGGGTTGGTGCTTGCCACTGTCTGGCTCTGAAAGATCCTTGAGGTTGGCCTCTGCCCCTTGGGTGCCTGTATCTGCCCCTTTGAGGTCTGTCCGTGGCTGGAAAGGACCAATTTTTGAAGGCCAGTTTCTGCTGAAACGTGGAGGCTGTACCTGCAGGAAATCTTTCACTGTTTGCATTGATTTCGCTTTTTCCTCCATTTTCTTTAGCACCTCCTCAACTTTAACACCAAACAATACATCTTTTTGAAGAGGTGCATCTAATAATTTAGCTTTGACATGATCTGGTAAGGTTTGCTCTTTGAGCCAAGTATGCCTACGTATAACAGACCCCATAACAGCAGCTCTACATGAGGCCTCTAAAGCATCAAAACCACACTGCAAGGTATGTTTACCCACTTGCTCTGCACCATGCAACAAATCCTGCAACTCTTTTAAATCTGGTTGTTCTGGTTGTGTCATCTTGCTTTTCAGCTGAGATATCAAAAACTGTTGATACTTTAACATATGGAACTGACAGTTTAATGCCCTCATGGTTAAAGTGGCCAAGGTGTACACTCCCCCCCCCCCCCTTTCTAAAGCTCTGGAATCTCTCTCTGAAGGTAATGGATTTTTAGCAGTAGAGGCCTTAATTCCCTTGGGACCCTGTGAAATTGTTTCTGGGTCAGCAATATGGCTTTTATATAGGAACTGGTGAGAGTCAGGAACCCGGTAATACCTGTCTGGTTTAACAGGAGCTGGAGGCAAAGAATCAGGATTAAGGCTGGCTTCTGTGTACACATCATCCAATATATCTAAAACAGGAGGGATAGCCAGAGGCCTATGCTGGGGGAGCAGAAGAAATTCCCTGAGCCTTTTCTTGGAATATGAGTAATCTTGGCCTTCCCAGTGAAAGTGTTCCCTCAATGTATGCAGGGTTTCCCCAAAAGAGAAGTCCTCAGGGGGGAGACCGAGGGAATAGACACCTCTGCATCAGAGTCTTTGAATGGAGAATAGGCATAATCCTGGTCCTCAGATAGTTCTGAGGTAATAGAAGCTTGATCTGAGGAAGGGTAGTCTTCCTCTAATCTGGGCCTTTTGTCAGAGGGGGGTTGAGAACCCCTGATAAGAGTAATCAAATCCTCAGCCATTTTAAGCATCTGTTTTTTAGGCATGGTGCCTTGAGAGGGGGGTCTGAGGAACCTGTTTTTTTGGTTTTCATGGCTGCTTTAGATTTAGTGAAGGCTTTAATGGAGAAGGAGGAAGGCCTGAAGACCCCTTGAGAAATGGCAGGCCTGTCTAAATTCTGAGTTTCCCCGCCAGGAGTGACGTCGGGATCTGTAGTAGGAATGGGGGCCGAGGAGCCTGCGACCTCGGGTACTGAAGACACTGGTAATGCATTATCATCGGTACTCAGGGGCTGTGTAGGTGCCTCGCTGAGTACCGGAGAACCAGTAGTAGGTCTTAGCGTGGTTTCAGTAGGTAGTGCGGACCTCGTATGTCAGCCCTTATCTTTGCGTTTTTTGCTCAAAACTGGAGTCGGAGTATCCGACGACATAATATAATTAAATTTTTTGCCAAAAAAGTGAAGGGCGAACTCCACCCGACGCTTAATAGTGCGCTTATTGAATCTAGCACAAAAACGGCAGGCTGAGACGTCGTGGTCTGGGCCTAAGCAAGGTATACAGAAAGAGTGGAAATCCTTATGCGGTATTTGCTTCCCACATGAAATGCAATTATTAACTTTGTCTGACATCGGTCTGAGGCAAGAAAAGTTTCCCCAATGGGGTACTTAGCTTTCAAGAAGACTTCGGCTGAAATACTTTCGTAAATATCAGGAGCTGGCCGACCGGCACTTGTGAACTGCTTCTGCTTCGGGCACCACGCAGCAAGAAAGTCTGGAGAAAATGGCGTCGGCTGCCTCTTTTATACCCCTGTCGCACTGATGTCAGGGAAGAAGCGACGACAACCGACGCCGGACCTAGACTTTGGAATTCGGCTGACTGAGGACCCGCCTGACGGCAGGATAACCCATCTGTTATGACTGCAGCTGTATGCACGATGAACATCATTAGGTTACAAATTGTTGAGGAGTCATCTAAAATATATCAGGAGTCAAACTAGTAAGCAGCCAGAAAGGAACTCTGGTAAAAGCAGAAGCTGGAAATTGAGAATGCCACTTTGGACCATCAGTAAGTCAGCTGCAGCTTGGAATGGATTGTTTATTCTGGATAGGAAGTTTACTCAAGCCTTCAGATGGGAAAGTATCTGATGGTTATCTGCACATGGCCGAATAGCTATAAACAACCTGCATATTAAGCAAAGTGATATACTGGTTACCTTTAAGAATCTTCTTCTTTCGGCTGCTCCCATTAGGGGTCACCACAGCAGATAAACTGTTTCCATTTCTTCCTGTCCTCTGCATCTTGCTCTGTCACACCAACCACCTGCATGTCCTCTCTCACCATATCCATAAACCTTATCTTAGGCCTTCCTCATTTCCTGTTACCTGGCAGCTTCATCCTTAGCATCTTTCCCAATATACTCTGCATCCCTCCTCAGCACATGTCCAAACCAATGTAATCTTGCCTCTGTGGCTTTGTCTCCAAACCTTCCAACCTGGGCTGACCCTCTAATATACTTATTCCTAACCCTGTCCATCCTCATCACACCCAGTGCAAATCTTAACATCTTTAACTCTGCCACATCCAGCTCCGACTCCTGCCTTTTTGTCAATGCTTTTTGTCAAATGGTTACCTTTAAGAATCATTTTGAATATTGAATGGCTATCCATAATCCTTCCCATTCAAAGTTGCTTTGCCCTCCTGGAAGCCAGAGATGGCCTTTGAATGTGAATGTTAGACACAAATGGTCTTCAGACTAATTCTGCCCTGTATTCCCTGTGATACCATTATACTGTAATTAAACATTTTTGTATTTACTTTACTTGTTAATTGGACAAACCCACTGGATGTATGTCTCCCCTTTTCAGGGACTACCTGTCAGTACTTTTTTACTTAAGAGACTTGGTCAGAATCACACAGTAGGCAAATGGAGGCTGAGAGAATCAAACCATAAACTACAGGAAGCAGTTCATCAATAGCTCCTGGCCTTAATCCTCTCCACTATATGCCAGCCATTAACAACTGATTCTGTTATGGAGGATATCAACTTTTATACAATATCTTCAACACCAAATAAAACATGTGCATGTGGACTATATGATAGGTGCTGCACCCAATTACTACTGCTAGTCCTACTGGGTTTAAAACTAATGATGCATTAGGACATGCTTTTTAAATTTCAAAGGAAGAAGTTGGTGAATCCTTGTCACAAGAGACATCCCCAGCACATTGTTTGGAATTAGTAGAAGCCAGATCATGACAAAACATTTATTATAAAATAACTGGCCATTAACATTCAAAAATGAGCACGCCAACTGGTCAGCCCAACCAGCGTGTCAGTTGTAAATCGAGCATATACCAGTGTAAAAATGTCCGGTCACCCAGACTATCTTCTATTAATATGCGCTAAGGAAACTATTATTTTTTTTAAATAAAAAAATAAACTTCAAAAGAATGAGACAGATGGGACAGAGAAAAATACAAAGTATAACCAGGTATGTTATGCAAAACTAGAGAAACACACCTGATTATTCTTTTATTTTCACTGTCCCGTCTCTCACTTACGTTGAAAATCCGATTTCTTTTTTTGCTTCCTTTACACAGCAGTGATGTAATGCATAAGCATGGGAACATAAATCCCATACATTTGAACATTACATCAAAAAAGCCCCAGGATACTGTGGAAAAATGTGGAACATTGCCGTTACTTTTATTAAAAAAATGTCCTTGTGTAAGTAACTTTCTTAAATAAAGTCGTATAATAGCAATAACCCATGGCTGGATGTGGGCAATGGTGATTTACCCACGGTTGGCTTCACCCTGGTGACCAAACCACACCAACCATGGGTAAATCCAGCATTACCCACATATAGCCATGGGTTATTGCTATAAGATTATTATAATCTTTTTATCTTATTTAGCTACAGTTCACTCAAATCAGAAGTGCAGCATTACAAGGTACATGTCTGTGAAGAGTGTAATAGATGAAAGTATAATTCAGCGCACAGCAAGTCCTATGGGTTACACTGCAACAAAGGAAAATCATACCACTGCTAATACTATGGCATGCTGTACTGATAACATTTTTTGGATGGTTTGCACCTTTTCTTCTAAATGCCAGTCACCAGGGATGTGAAAGAAGGGAACAGATTACTGCAAATCTGGTATTTAGTGGTGCATGGTTTCTTAAGAGACAACCGATGTGTATGTGGGTGCATAACCATCCCATTATATTCTAAGTAGAATATGCATTGCTTTTAGAATGGACACTATATTATCTCCCCTTGGTATTCTTCTAGCTGTTTATGGGATTTATAGTTGGACGATTTTACTTTTGAGAATTATTTCTTCTGGAATACAGTGAGCTTAGTCTAGTAATGAGCTACTTCCTGTAGTTTAGAGTCAACTGTTTTGGAGGAAATTACTTTTCTAAAAAATACAAAGTATACTGACAGTGAAATTCAGCAGTGCATAATAAACCAGTACTGAGGCATGATGAAGATAACATGACAGTCAAAGCCAAGAAAACTGCAGAAATATTTACTTGAGGATCATATTAGGATTTGTTGGAGTATCTGTTATTATTCTGTTACATGTGAATGTGTAAACAATTCAGAGCCTTACACACTACTGCCAATGTCAATAAAATCTCACTTAACATGGAACAGCGATGTAAAAGATAACAGTTGAAAAACTCTGCACATTCTTTTGTAAATGAGGAATTAATAGAGACACTATTTAATCACAGAAAGAAATGCTTGTGAGAAGAAGATGCAGAAAAATTGATAGAGAACCAGATTAAGCATCAGAGAAACCAAAACAGCATATCACAGGTGTAAGCGGATACAAAAAGGAAAAAGAAGAAAGAAAAATATTACAAAATGGTAACTTTTCTATGAATATGAAACAAGACTTTCAGTAAAACCTAGTCCACCATCAGGTTGTATAATGAATAAAAGTACATCTTTAGAGGTTGTGACTGGCTCAGTAATCAAGGAGCCTGAATCCTCACCCCTGGCACTGGAGAGGGACGTTCACTTGGAACAAAAATGGATACACTCATTATTTCCTGATGCAGCTCGCTTCATCAATCACAATTTCCCTTAAGAGCACACAGGGAGCACAGTCAGTCCAGGGGCTGGGTCCCCCCTCTCTCTCTCCAGATCCCCAGTGAGAATCCCCCACTGACACAGCTGTATAGTCGGGTCCTCAGCCAAGTATCCAGGCCAAGTCCTCCTGCACCCTCTCTGTGAAACCAGGGCTTCATGTCCCTGCTCCAAGTAGCTGACACACACACACACACACACACACACACACACACACACACACACACACACACACACACACACACAAACAACCTGGGAAGGGCTGGCACAGATTTACTAGCTATGCCCCTTCTGCCCAGACTATAAGGTAGTTACACCACCATCAGACACTCCAAAGCTAGCTAGTCTAAGGCTCTTCAAAGGGTACCCAATTATACTGAATGAAATTAATATTAATACAAACAGTAATTTAACCAAAAGCATGGCTTTCAGGAATAGCCAGAGCTGTCGCCAAATATATATAAGTACTCTCAGAAATTAAAATAGTCTCTAAAAGACCAGTTGCAATGAAATGTTTAAATACATTTAATAACAAATATGAAAAAAAACATGAAAATACCAAATATCCATTTGCAATAAACTCTAGAGTTTCATACACAGGAAATATTAAAAATAGCAGGTGGACAGGTTCACACAGTTACAGAAAAAAACAATACTTAAGTAATCTCACTATATTTTCCTTACTGACTTAATTA